>NW_007251208.1:1274407-1288701 GCF_000164805.1 Carlito syrichta | reverse complement strand
GTAAACCCATATCTTTGTATAGAGGAACAGCACACCAATAAGGTGGTTGGTTAGCTTGTATGTTAGCATCACTAAATGTTTTATTTTTTTTTGTATGGGAATTGGTTCATCAGTAGCTGTGGTCTATTGTTTTTATCTGTTTCAGTATAGGTATCTCTCTCCATTTGTTGGCACACGTTTGTTTCCCTCCTTACTCCTCTATTTCTCTACCCCCCTCTTCAAGCCACTGTCTGCTCCATTCTCTTCCCTCTGCTAACCACATTTTATTTCAGGGAGTAAACCTACAGCCCCACTGCATGGACAGATTCCAAGGCAGTGGGGAGTGGGTTCCAGATTATCCACACACCTGTCAGCGAATACCAGGACCTGCAGATAGATTTTGAATCACAGCTCCCCCCTTAAGTAAATCTCAAAACTGCAAAAAGGACCACCCCAAACCTACAGTGCAACTCCAGAATTGAAGAAAGTAAGAGGGCATACATAAAGAATAGGAGACTGAACAAACAGAAGTAAAACAAATCCCTTTACCCCTGAATAACAGAATTAAAAATGGTGACGTGGAGGGAAGGAAAAAGCAGGGAGGGGAAAAACTGCACAAATGAAGAAAAACCAAAAGAAGAATATAGGTCTCACACAGACCCCTGGGAAATCAGACACTGAGAAAACAGATTCTGGAACACAAACATTGAAGAGCCCCCAGAATGACTGGTCACATGCAACAAACGAAAACATCAAGACATTAATGGAGAGAATTAAAAAAATTGAGGAGAGACAAGAGGAAAATAGGAAGGAGCTGATGTCAGAAATAACAACAGTAAAGAATACTGTGATGGAAATGAATAACAGACTAATAAGTATGGAAAGCAGAATCAGCCAAGCAGAAGAAAGAGTCTCAGAGCTCGAAGACCAAAACACAGAACTAACCCAAACTGTCAAAAGCATAGAAAAGAAGCTCAAAAAGACAGAACAAAACCTGCAAGAAATGAATGATCACTTCAAGAGACCAAACCTAAAGAGTAATTGGGCTTCCTGAGGCAGAGAGAGAAACAGAAGCCATACTGGAACAAACATTTCATGAAATCATTCAAGAAAACTTCCCTCATCTCATCAAGGATGAAAAAATTCAAACACAAGAGATTCACAGAACCCATGCAAGACAACAAATGAAAAGACCAACTCCCAGACACATAATAATTCACCTAAACAAAGTAGCTATAAAAGAAAAAATTCTAAAGGCAGCAAGAGAAAAAGGCCAGACTACCTACCAGGGAAGACCAATTAGAATAGCAGCAGATTTATCCACAGAAACCCTTCAAGCTAGGAGAGCCTGGAAGCCCTATCTTCAAAGTTTAAAAGAGAAACAATTTCAACCAGGAATAACCTACCCAGCCAAACTAAGCTTCATTAGTGAGGGAGAATTAAAATCTTTTCCAGACATCCAATCCCTAAGAACCTACGTTGCCACCAGACCACCTCTACAAGAAACACTTAAGAAAGTACTGAACACAGAAGAAAAAGAAAAAAGAACAACAGCATTCTTCACAAGAGTACAGGCAAAAGATTAAAAACACACATGAACCAACTCCAAAACCCAAAGAAAGACAACAAACAAACAGGAACAACTCTGTAAGAACCTTATGACAGGGATCAACTCTTGCATTTCAATTATTAGCCTAAATGTGAATGGACTAAATGCACCACTGAAAAGACATAGAATGGCAAAATGGATAAAATATCATCAGGCAACAATCTATTGCCTTCAAGAGACTCACCTCACTAGAAAGGACACCCACAGACTCAAAGTAAAAGGATGGGAAACAAACTTTCAGGTGAACAGAATACAAAAGAAAGGGGGAGTAGTGATCTTAATTTCAGACAAAATACCCTTCAAGCTATTAAAAATCAAAAAAGATACAGAAGGCCACTACATAATGATAAAAGGCTCAATCCATCAACAAGAAATATCTATCCTAAACATATATGCACCCAACATAGGTGCGCCAACTTTCATAAAGCCACTTCTAGGAAAACTAAAGAAAGATATTGACTCTAACACCATCATAACTGGAGACTTCAATACCCCACTCACAACCCTAGACATATCATCAGGACAAAAACTCAACAAGGAGATTTGGAACCTCAATGTGACTTTGGACCAAATGGACTTAATTGATACCTACAGAACACTCCATCCAAAGACCACAGAATATACATTCTACTTATCACCGCATGGAGCGTATTCTAGGATCGATCACATAATTGGCCATAAATAAGCAAATTTAAAAGGACCAAAATTCTACCATGCACCTTCTCAGACCACAGTGGAATAAAATAAACATTGACACCAACAAAGTCCCCCCCAAACCCACAAAGACATGGACACAAAACAACATGATGCTAAGCAACTCCTGAGTCAATGATGAAATCAAAACAGAGATCAAAAGATACCTGGAAACAAATGAAAATGAAGAAACATCTTACCAAAACCTCTGGGACACCTTAAAAGCTGTAGTAAGAGGGGAATTTATATCCCTACAAACACACATGAAGAAAATGGAAGGAACACAAATTCACAACCTAACAAGCCACCTAAAGAAGCTGGAAAAGCAAGACCACAAAAACCCTAATTTCTGCAGAAGAATCCAGATCACCAAAATAAAAGCCCAAATCCAGGACATAGAAGACAAAAAGATAATACAAAAAAATCAATGAAACAAAAACCTGGTTCTTTGAAAGGATAAACAAGATCGATGGTCCCCTAGCTAGACTGACCAAGAAAAAATGAGAAAAAATCAAATAAGCACAATCAGAAACACAAAAGATGAAGTCACATGTGACCCTGAAGAAATACAAAAGATCATTAGAGATTACTCTGTACACTTGTATGGAAACAAACTTGAAAACCTTAAGGAAATGGAGGACTTTCTGACATCACACAACCTACCTAGATTGGAACAAGAATAAATTGAGACCCTAAATAGACCAATAAAAATCAAGGAAATTGACTACATAATAAGAAAACTTCCTACAAAAAAAAAGCCCTGGTCCAGATGACTTCCAGCAGAATTCTACAAGACATTTAAGGAGGAGCTGATACCAATCCTACTGAAGGTATTCCAGGCGATTGAAAAAGATGGAACTCTCCCCAAATCATTTTACGCAGCCAACATCACATTGATACCCAAGCCAGGTAAAGATCCAACAAAGAAAGAGAACTACAGGCCAATATCTTTGATGAACATAGATGCTAAAATTCTCAACAAGATCGTAGCAAACCGAATTCAGCAATACATCTCAAAAATCATTCATCATGACCAAGTAGGTTTCATCCCTGGGATGCAAGGCTGGTTCAACATTCATAAAACCATAAATGTCAAAACAAAAACCACATGATTATATCATTAGATGCAGAAAAAGCTTTTGATAAAATCCAGCACCCTTCCTGATAAAAACCCTTGAACATCTAGGCATACGGGGAACATACCTCAAAATAGTAAAAGCCATCTACGAGAAACCCACAGTCAGCATACTCCTATATGGACAAAAATTGGAACCATTTCCCCTGAAAACTGGAACAAGACAAGGATACCCACTCTCACCCCTCCTGTTCAACATAGTATTGGAAGTCCTGGCTCGAGCAATCAGAGAAGAAGAGGCAATCACGGGTATCCAAAAAGGAATAGAGGAAGTCAAGTTATCTCTCTTTGCAGATGATATGATTGTATACCTTGAAAACCCAAGAGAATCTGTCAAAAACCTCCTTACATTGATAAAGGCTTTTGGCAAAGTCTCAGGATACCAAATAAATGTACAAAAGACAATCGCATTTCTCTACACCAATAATAAACAAATAGAAACCCAATTAAAAAACACAATTCCATTCACAATAGCCACAAAAAAATGAAATACCTTGGCATCTTCCTAACCAGAGACGTGAAAGACCTTTACAATGAAAAGTACAAAACACTGCTCAAAGAAATCAAAGATGACACAAACAAGTGGAAAAATATCCCATGCTCATGGATTGGAAGAATCAACATTGTGAAGATGTCCATCTTACCCAAGGCAATCTACAGATTTAATGCAATACCCATCAAATTACCAGCAACATTCTTCTCAGACCTAGAAAAGACAACGCAGGAATTCATGTGGAAACAAAAACATTCAAGAATAGCCAGAACAATCCTCAGCAAACAAAACAAAGCAGGTGGTATCACATTACCAGACTTCAAACTTTACTATAAAGCTACAATCATCAAAACAGCTTGGTATTGGTATAGGAACAGGCATATAGATCAATGGAATAGAATTGAGATTCCAGAAGCAAAACCTCAATTTCTCAACCAACTCATCTTCGACAAGGCCTCCACTACCTACCACTGGGGAGGGGAGAATCTATTCAGTAAATGGTGCTGGGAAAACTAGCTGACCACATGCAGAAGATTGAAACAGGATCCCTATCTATCCCCATGCACAAAGGTTAACTCCAAATGGATCAGAGACCTAAATGTAAAACCTCAAACCATAAGTACCTTAGAAAATGAAAGAAATACCCTCATGGAAATCGGAACTGGCATCCAATTCCTGAACAAAACCCAAAACCCACAGGTCATAAGAGAGAAGATAGACAAGTGGGACCTTATTAAACTGACAAGCTTCTGCAAGGCCAAAGAAATCATCAATAGAGCAGGGAGACAGCCTACAGACTGGGAAAAAATATTTGCCAACACCAGGTCTGACAAAGGCTTAACATCCTGGATCTACAAGGAACTCAAACGTGCTGAAAAGAAAAAAACAAACAACCCCATTATAAAATGGGCAAAAGATATGAACAGACACTTCACAAAAGAGGACATCCGAGCAGCCAAAAAACACATGAAGAAATGCTCAACCTCACTAATCATCAGGGAGATGCAAATCAAAACCACACTGAGATACCACCTAACTCCAGTCAGAATGGCAATTATCAACAACTCAAAAAATAACAGCTGCTGGATAGGGTGTGGCGAAAAGGGAACACTTCTACACTGTTGGTGGGAGTGTAAACTAGTGCAACCTCTGTGGAAAGCAGTGTGGTGATTCCTAAAAGCTCTAAATATCAACCTCCCATATGACCCCGCAATCCCCCTATTGGAAATATACCCTGAAGACCTCAAATCACTCTATAAAAAAGATACCTGCACACGTATGTTTATCACAGCATTGTTCACAATAGCAAGAACCTGGAAATAACCATGCTGTCCATCAAAAGAGGACTTGATTAAAAAAAATGTGGTACATATACACGATGGAATACTACGCAACCATAAAAAAGAACAAAATCATTAATTTCGCAGCAACCTGGATGGAACTAGAGTTTATAATACTGGGTGACCTCTCACAGAAACAAAGATCTGAGTATCACATGTTCTCACTTATATAATGGACCTTGAACATCCAATGTAATACTATAAGAAAATGACTGACGGTACTGGGAAACAATGGGGGGGGATGGGATTAACAGTAGCAAATATCTGTCTGGGGAAGGGGAAACACCTCTTATCAACAGGGTGCCTGCATGAAACGTAATTGTACTCCTAACCCTTAACTGTACCCCACAAAACCATAATAAAAAATATTGATTTAATAAAAAAAAAGAAATACCTATGCAAAAAAAAAAAATGATTATGTGCTTTATGGAATAGCATACATTTCAGACTAATCATTTTCTTCATTTTTTTCTCATTGTTCTTTGAGTTGGATAATATTTATATTGCTGTACCTTCTAGTCCTCTGTTTTTATCTTCTCCCATTTCAAGTATGCTATTGACACTTCTTATAGATCTTTCATAACAGTTATTATACTTTAAAGTGCTAAATTTTAATTTTTTCATGTTTTTCTCTATTGAGATTCTCTATGTATAGAATCATTGTCACCATATTTTATTTTTCATTTTTTGAACACAGTTTTCTTTCTCTGAATGTATTTGTAATGACCACTTTGAAGTTTCCTGCTTTTCTTACTTGAATCTCTACTGGTTTTTTAAGAATAAATAATTCTCAAATTTTTTCTGCTTTTGGTTGATATCAAGATGCTTAACTAGTTATCTGTGTCAATTTTTTCCAGTTTCTTAGTTTTTTTAGAGAGGGTCTCCTGATCTCTTCATGCCACCATATCAGAAGTTTTAATGTATTTCCTCCTGGTTAATGGAATCCATGACTTACTTCCTCTGTGTTTGATCTGACTGGTTTCTGGTTGGCACTGTAGTCACCTAATGAGCCTAAAAGAAAAAAAAAATGTATTTCCCTGTAGTCCTGATTATTGTGGCATTGTCTATCAAATGGCACTATTTAGCTATCTTAGTCCTCTAACATTTTAACTATAACACTGGCTGAGTCTTTTCCTTTGCACCTAAGCATCATATTTATATAATGAGGACTAAGAATTAATTATCCAACTCTGTCATGGTAGTACTGTGACTATTAAGTAATAAATGACTGAAAATGATTTTGCTAAATGTAAACTGTTAAAAGAAGCATTCATAAGTTCTGAAACAGTGCTTATTCATCAAACACACACATTTCTTCCAACTCTGAATAATATTTAATTGAATCTTTCATTTTATTTCCAGTTATATATAAGAAATATTTGTTTTTAATCGCACATTTTAAGTTCTGGGGCCAGGCACTGAGGAGAGCAACTCTGAAAATATGATAAAGAGGGAAAAGAGAAACACAATGAGGGCTGATGATCAGCAGAATGGCATATTTGGGAACCCATTGTAAAGTTCCATTTCATTGCTGCGCCATGGATCACTGTCCTCCTATAAAACATTGATAGATACATTTAATACATTCTTTGAAATAGGAGGATTCTATATTATCATTCATCATTCCCAGAGGGCCCTATTGAAGTCCTTGTACTATAACTATAACAAATTGCTTTCCCTTCAAATAATGTAGAATCTCGTTTTAAAATGTGTGTGCCTGTATTCTTTTATATCACAAAATAACTTCCTGAAGGATAGGAATCAATACTGTCAAATCTACTTTTCTAAAGCATCTAACACAGTACCAAATAAAACAGAATGCTTTATTCTTTTCCAATAATGATAAATTTAATAATACCTTCTTATAGAAACTCAAGCATATATAGAGATGTGGTGCTTTATCAGCAATGGCATCATCATGGAGCACACAAAGAATTCTGGGAAAGAAAAAATTTAGACATTGTTTTTTTTTCAAATATTTTATTTTATTTTAAAGATGTGGGGTACAAGTCAGGAGTGGGTACATAAGTGGTCTAGGTATGGGTGAAGTTTTGGGCCTCCCATTGGCCCTCACTTCGCCTGGATTAGGATCAGTCACCCTTATTGATGTTATGTGCCACCCCCTTCCTCCCCTGGCAGTGTCCCACTATTGCCAATCCTTTTTTTGTAGTATTATGATAGGTGTTCAGGGCCCACTTATCAGTGAGTACATGTGGTACTCAGTTCTTTGTTTCAGTGATAGATCACTGAGTATGATCGACTTCAAATCTATCCAAGTTGCTGTGAAGTCCATGATTTTGTCCTTCTTTATGGCTGTGTAATATTCCATCATGTATATGTGCCACATTTTTTTATCCAGTCCACTTTTGATGGGCAGCATGGTTGGTTCCATATTTTTGCTGTAACACAGGCATTCTTGAAACCAAAAGGAGAAAACACTTAATAACACCACAGCTAATAGTGATTCTATAACAAAATAAATCACTACTTTGCACAATCAGTAGTAAATATAGGAAGCCATTGCTTTACTAGTTTGTCTAAAAGGAGTTTTATATTTGTATGTAGATCCTGAAGAGTTTTTATTACATTTATGGTGAAAGATGTATAATTAATGTTAAAGGGAAATGAAAGATTTCTAAAAATATTTCTGATCCCTGAAAGTTGAATTCATGAAGGGGACTTGCTATCATCTCTGTAAACCATCACTTAAACCTCATGTGAGATGGAATTCTGACCAGCATTAATCACTACTCTTACCCACATGGAGTGTTTCATTTCTCAGGTGTCCGTATATCAAACTGGGGAGGCTGATAGTGCTGAGACTAATAACTTGGGTGTCTATTAGAAAAGACAGACAGTCACACAGAACAGACACTCTTATTATCATGGCACTGCTGAGGCTCTGAGTATGTCTATGCCATTGAGTTCCAAAGAGGAGTTGTCGGAAACCAGAATAAAAAAATATTTTATTCACTTACCTTTCAAAACATACTAGATGAGCTGGAAACATTCATTTCTGTAACCAGAAGTGAAATTGACTCCCTCACTTTTAGTCTTGATTCAATTACTTTACTTGAGAAGAAGTATCAATATAATCGTGCAATGATACGGTGTTTGACATGGCTGGAAATTCAAGAAGAGAGAAAATAGAAAGTTTGAGTTCCAAGCATCAAATCAAGTATTTATCTGAACTACAGTACTAGTCTCTGGATTACCTTAAAATTTTATGTAATTATCGCTATATACACACAATATACACACACCCTATATATGTACAAATATATAATTACATCGCTATATACAACACAAGATTTTGAGATATGTTATTTATATATGCATGTACTATGTATATAATGTATACATCTAGTATATATTTATAATCTATGTAAGAACATTAGAGAGAATGACAATTCTAATCACTATTACAACAAATGGTAGATTATTATCCTCCTAGTAGCATAAACTACTAGCATAAGCATTTAAGAATAACATCAATTTGCTTTTTCTGAAGTTCAAAACAGAGACTTGTTATTAAGAATATTTTTATTTGGATTATTTTTATTAAGCTTATGCTGCATTGAGGAATTCATTTATAACTGTGTGCACTTATGAATATTAAAGCCATAACGTTACTTTTATTATCAGCAAAAACAGATTTCCATTTTTAAAGTGGCAACCAATATATTCTCACACTAAATAGGGGAGAATTTAATATGCTCCTGTCAGGAAGAGTGTCTAATCTAAATTAGACAGATGTGGGAAACAGAAAGACAAAATATAAGAGTTAAAAGACCTTAGTTTGTAAGTGTCCATATATGTAGCTGCACTTTCTGATGGCTATGCATATGGTAATTTGTTTTCCTTATGATGTCATGCCTTAATTTTCAGAAAGAAAATGACTCATGCAAAAACTATTCTTTTAATGAGGATTTAAAAATAATTAGACTGTGACTCTAAGCAATGTGATGCAAAAATGACCGGGAGCCTAACAATAAATGGCTACTCACCAATCACAATTTTTGTAACTAAATTCTGTAGTTTTGTTTACTATGAGGAGGGAATGTCACATGGCTATTTTTATTTAATCATTGAAAACAGTTTTCTTAAGATTCAAAAGGATTTGAATTAGAAAAATACTAGTTTGTCAGCCAGGCATGGTGCTTCCTACCTGTAATTCCAGCACTTTGGGAGGCCAAGGCAGGAAAATTGTTTGAACCCAGGAATTTGAGAATGGCCTATGTAGTGAGAACCTGTCTCTACAAGTTATAATAACAAAATAAATTAACTGGGTATGGTAGTGCACAACTGTAGTCCCAGCTAATTGGGAGGCTGAGGTGGGAGGATCCCTCGTGCCCATGATTTCAGGACTGCAGTGAGTCACAATCATGACACTGCACTCCAGCAGCCTGGGCGAGAGACTCTGCCTTGAAGAAAAAAATTATCTTGTGAAGGATATGTAAGTTACTTAATTCCTTCTTAAAATATGTTTAAATATGTTTTAATATATGGCGGGTACATAGTAAATATTTGCCTCCTTAGAATTTAAAGTATTAATTTAGTACCTTTAGAGTTAGTCAAATGCTGAATGTACAGGACTAACTAGATAATTATATATAAAATATGTGTTGTCATAAAGCTACATATCATTTTAGGGAAATTATTTATTTATTTATATTTATTTTGAGTCAGAGTCTCACTTTGTTGCCCAGGCTGGAGTACAATGGCACATTCACAGCCACTGCAGTCTCGACTTCCTGGGCTCAGGCAATCCTTCTGCCTCAGCTTTCCAAGAAGCTGGAACTACAGGCATATGCCACCACAGCCAGCTAACTTTTTTTTTTTTTGGATTTATTGTAGAAATGAGGTCTTGAACCCGTGGACTCAGTCAATCCTCTCACCTCAACCCACCAAAGTGCTGGGATTATAGGCATGAGCCACCACGCCTAGCCATTTTAGGGAAATTTTAGAAGAATTAAATTGTCTACGCAGTTTAAAGTAGTACTTGAAACCCTAAGTTAAATTCTGGAAAATGCAAAACAAATTCAATCAAAAGATGATTTGGAAATGTACTGACTTTAAGACATTTGTTTTGAAGATTTACAAAAGTATCAGGATCAGGTTTCAGTAAGGAAGAACATTTTTGCTTTGTTGTGTTGTGTCTATACTTTAGTTTGCTTACTTAACCCAAGTCAGAGCTGTTAGCCTGGGGAAAAAATATACAGAATTCTATGCAATTGGGAAAGAACACAAAATATAGTGTTTCTTAGTCAGCCATGTATATTTAAATATTGCTCAGATGTTTAAATATATATCTAAAGAAATGCATAAAAATGGAAATTTAATTCAACAATGTTAACATTTTACATGTTCTCTATGCATATTCTTTTCTACACATCAAAATAGTGTTCATTTTGGTGCTGCTTCAAAAAATAGTGTTTACTCATAACTTTTATGAAAATAGCATTTAGCTTTTTGTTTTAGAATTTCTTTTTCTGATAAATGGTATAAAGCATTTAGCTTATAAATAACAACAAACATTTACATACTTGTAACACAAAAAAAGACTTCTAAGTTGTGTTAAATAAGAAGTATTAAGAAAAATGGAGGTTCTGTACAAAGAACAATATTTATATTCAGGGGGAATTTTTATTTAGGAATCTAAGCATTTTTATGTACATTACTTCAACTCTCAAAAATATTTTTGTGGATAATATTGGTTGATGATTATTATTTTAGTTTATATATTACCTGAGAGAAAACCAGAAACCTCTATACTAAGGTTAACATGCCCAAGTTGAGAAATGGATTTGTCAAAATGTTTAATCGCATACTCATTATTAAAACAATGTGTCACATTGAACTGATAGAGAGCCCCCCAGAATGTTTTCTGATCAAAAAAGTAGGGTAAGTATACAAATATGAAAATCAATTGAAGAATGTGGTGGACTAAAATTGTGCTTAATTTGTTTCCGGCATATTAATGCTGCCACCTGATCTCCCTATTTCAGAATTCTGTTATGATGATGGAGCTCAGTTCTGTAAAAGCAATTTCTTTCATCACAATGCAATTGCAACTGAAGTCTCATTCAATCCTATAAAAGAGCTCTACAGGCAAAATAGCCTTCAAAATTGTCCCTAATCGAAGCAGGTGGGTGGGTCTTGGAATACCTATGTCAGTCAGTTATTTGATGTAGCTGCCTTCTGGGAAGGGGTATAACCTTGAGTAAGGCAGTTCCTTGTAGCAGAGAACAATTTGCAGTAAGTGATAATGCTGTGAGCTGTAGAAACTGTGAACTGGTGGATTAATCCTTGTATTAGTAGTCATGGTTCTATAGAGACAGAACTAATTTTACACACACACACACACACACCACGAGGGAATTTACTAAGGAAATTGACTCACATGATTTTTAAAGGCTGAGAATTTCCATGATACGCCATCTGCAATATGGAGGATGAGGAATAGCATGGCTCAGTCCAAGCCCAAAGGTCTCAGAACTAGAAAAGGCAATGGTGTAACTCAATCTGAGGCCAAAGGTCTGAGAATCTTGGGGGCTGCTGGTGCAAATCCTCGAGTCCAAAGACCAGAGAGAGAGCCTGGAGTTCTGATGTTCAGAGGCAGAAGAAGGGTGTCCCAGCTCCAGGAGAAAGAGAGCAAATTCACTGTTCCTCAGACTTTTTGTTCTGTTAGGCCCTCAGCCAATAAGATGGTACCCATCAACAATGAGGGCCAATCTTCCCTGCTCAGTCCACTGACTTACATGCAAATCTTCTCCAGAAACATTTTAACAGACACAACCAGAAATGATGTTTTAACAGCTATTTAGGTGTCCCTTAATTCAGTCGTTACCCCCCAAAATTAACCACCGCAGCCCGAAAGACGAGACTGAGTGAAGCATTAGAGCATTGACTATATCTTCCAATCCATGAACATAAAATACCTAATTATTTATTTTGGACATTCTTTAATGTCTTTTAATCAATTTTGAAATTTTTATTAAAAATTCTGTCTTGACTGGGAACAGTGGCTCATGCCTACAATCCCAGCATTTGGGGAGACTGAGGTGAGAGAACTGCCTGAGCCTGCAGGTTTGAACCAGCCTGGACAACTTGACGAGAACTCATCTCTACAATAAATCATAAAAATTAGCTGGGCATGGTGGCATGCACCTGCAGTTGCAGCTACTTGGAAGGCTGAGGTGGAAGGATCACCTGAACCCAGCAGTCTGGGGCTGTGGTGGCTATGAGTGTGCCACTATATTCCAGCCTGTGCAACAGAGCGAGACTCTGACTCAAAAAGAAAAAAAAAATTCTGTCTTGGCTAGATTCTTTAGAATGATATTTATTAGAGTTGCTAATGGTGAATATTATTGTCTGTATTCTGACCACAAAGTAAGTATTTTCAATGTATTTTACTATTAATTATAAATGCAATGTTTGGAGTAAGTATCCTTTATTAGAAATATCTTTTTTTATTCCTCATTTGTTAAGAGTTATTATAAATGAATATCGAATGTTATTTAAACATGCCACATTTAAATAGCTAATATTTTGGGGGGGGATTTTAAAATTTATATTCATGAATGAAATGATCTTATTATTTTTCTTATTCACACTGCCCTTGTCAGATTTTAACTCTTATTTTATCATACTAGCCTCAAGAAATAAGCCAGAATGGATTCCTTCTTTCTTACACCTTGCAACTGTCAGTAAATCTAGCATTGTTTCTGGAATGTATATTAGGACTCAAAGATTAATTTTTCTCTGGATGATAATTCCTCTGTGGGAAAATTTGCAAGTACTTATTTAATTTTTTTGAAGTTTATAAATCTATTCAAGTTTTTAATTTCTTCTTTATCTAGTTTTTGATAGCTTGTATTTTTATAGAAGTTTGTCCATTTCCAACATCAGTTAAGGGTACCTTATCTCAAACCAGGCAAAGTGGGGACCAAAGGGAGGCCCAAACTTTACCTGTATGATGTCTACTTGTACAATAATCTTGAATTGTACCCCACATCTTTAAAACAAAATATAAAAAAGAAAAATATCTGGATATAATACATATCTGTGCAAATAATAATTTAAATGATGTCAAAATATGTTCAACACAAATGTATAGTACTTGTAAGTTAAATTTTCAAATAAATACCAAAATTATACTTTCTCTTGGAAACAAAAAAGAATTAGGAAGGGTGCAGTGGCTCAGCCTATAATCCCAGCACTTTGGGAGCCTGAGGCGAGAAGGTTTCCTGAGCCTGGGAGTTTGGGATCACCCTGGGCAACTTGGTGAGACCTCATCTCTACAATAAATCATACACACAAAACAAACAAACAAACAAAAAAACTAGCCAGGCGTGGTGGCGTGCATCTGTAGTTCCAGCTACTTGAAAGGACCACCTAAGCCCAGCAGGTCGAGGCTGCAGTGGCCATGAGCATGCTGCTACACTCCAGTGACAAGGGTGAGACTCCAACTCAAAAAAAAAAAAAATTAAAAGAAAAGTAGACAGAAGAGACCTTGCTTCCTCTCTCTGCTTTTTGCACAGCAAGACAATGGCCAACTGTAAACCAGGAAGAAAGGAAGACCATGACCATGCAGGCATTCTGACCTTGGACTTACCAGCCTCCAGAACTGTGAAAAATAAATGTCTATTTTAAGCTGAAAAAGAAAAGAAAAGAATTTGTCCATTTCAGTCAAATTTCCAAATTCATGGCATAGTTTTTTAAATAACTATTTACCTTTATCATCTACGCATCGCTATTATTGAGCTCTTTTTTCATTTCTAATATTTGTCATGTGAGCTGTTTTTCTCCTTGAGTAAATCTGTAGATATATTTATTTTATTAGTTTTTTTAGAATTTATTTTTATTTTTCTTCATTCATTCTATTATTTTAATTGTAATAGCTTTTACTTTTTTGTTTTTTTCTTTCCATTATCTTTGTGTTAAAAATTATTTTTTCTGCCGGGCTCGGTGGCTCAGCCTGTAATCCCGCACCTTTGGGAGGCTGAGGTGAGTGGATTGCCTGAGCCCGCGGGTTCGAGACCA
>NW_007251208.1:1254195-1274309 GCF_000164805.1 Carlito syrichta | reverse complement strand
AAAAAAAAAAAAAAAAAAAAAATTATTTTTTTCTAACTTCCCAAGTTGTGTGCTGGGCTTATTAATTTTAACTGACTTTTTAACTATATATATAATTTTTATGTAAATTTTTGTTGCTTTCTTCTCTTTTATTTTTCAAGCATGCTGGGTTTTTCTAGTTATATTTCTGTTTTTACTTTCTACCTAATTGCACATAATTTATAAATATTTGCATTTTGGAGAACTTGCTTTAAGTTTATGTTCTCAAGTTTTGTGAACATTCTCTGTGTACTTCAATATATGTGAACTGTTTCATTTTTGGTGCAAGGTTTTATATGTTAATATGTGAAGTTTTTTCCCCTCCAAATAATTTGTATCTTTACTCAGTACGTTTATCACTTACTGAGGGAGATGTGTTAAACTCATTCATTGCAATGGTAGAATTGCTTATATTTCCCTTTGTTTGGTCAACTTTTCTTTATGTTTGAGATGATTCAGACTTGTTAGAGCTCATATACACCTTGTTGATTTAAACTTTATTATTTAGTGATGATTTTATTTTAGGAATTTTATTATATACTTATTTTATTTTGTGCAACTTGTTTGTTTTTAATATAAGTAGTGTAGGTTTACAGGGGTTAGAGTTTCCCTAATGCATCTTATTTTACCCTTTTAATTAAAAAATATATCTTAAATTTTAAATACATCAGTGGTAAATAGTCTATAGCTGGCTTTTTAAAAAATTTTAGCACTTTGATTTAGTATTTTCAATTGGAATGTTTGCACAAATTATTAATATGTTACAGAATTTATTCCTACTCTCACACTGTCTACATTTAATAATTATCTTACCATCCTTATGAAGAAAAGACTTTAGACCACTTTAATTCTGATTATCCTCTCCTAAATTTTGCACTATAATTGCCAAGTAATTTAACTCTATCACTATTTTAACTTTACAATACATTATTATTATTGTTTTATATAGTTGATGTTATTTTATTTAGTTGTATCCAAATATTTAACTTTTTTTGATCAAATATTTTGTCTTGTTGCATTACAGACATTTCCTTCAGTTTAGAACACATTCTTTAGAATTTCCTTTAGTGATAATCTATTAGTTTTTAAATTTAAATTTTTGTTTTTTAGAAAATGCCTTTAAATCTTTTCTTGGCATAGGACCAGGCTGAAAGTTTTTATTTCCTTTTGGGTGGTTGAATGTTCTGTTTTATTTTCTCTCTTTTTAAAGTTAGCAGTCATTCTAATTGTCATCCTGTGTGTGTGTGTGTGTGTGTGTGTGTGTGTGTGTGTGTGTGTGTGTGTGTAATTTATTTTCTGGCTGTTTTTAAGATCTCTTTTCTTTCATGATCCTCGATTTAACAATGACTACCTATGAGAAAAGTTTATTTTATTTACCCAAAGTTTATCCAACTTCACCAAAGATAAGTTTGGGGTTTGTATTTCTTAACTTATATCAAAAAGACATAAAAAAAATCCTAGGCCATTATTTCTTTAAATGTTATATCTGTTCTATTCTTTTTCTAACCTCTTTCTAAATTTTTTCATATCATGTCTTTGCTGTTCTCATTCTACTGTGTATTGTTTGTCCAGGCTCTCAGACGTGGTGCATTTCCTCAGTTTGTAACTTTCAATGATGATACTCTATCTTATTGTTTTATCTGTGAAAATTTTTGAGGCCTGATGCATTTCTTTCTGAAGATTTTGTGTTTGTTTCTTCCAAGAACTTAGAAACATTAACCTGGGATCAACCCATATAAAACTTATGACCAAAGGTTCTTTAAACACCAAAATCAATAAGAATTCAGGGCTAATGTGCCATCAACTTGAATTTTTCATTCAACCTGGCATAATGTTGAATTTTCATTCTACATTTCCTAGGGCAGGCATTTTCTTCGTAATTTGTCACCGGAGTTTAAGATAGTCAACTTTGGTCTAATCCTTGACACTTTTAAGGGTCTGGTAGAAGGATTGTAGCATATTTATTTATTGTTTACCCTTATAATGTGGTAGCTTTAGGCTGAGACACTGATTTCTGACTTTGTCAGGCTCTGGGTTTTGTCAGTTAGTTCTTTATAACTTCTCCTACATCCTGAATGGTCATTAAAACCAAAGTTCAAGTTCACGAAGACTATCAGATATTCTTATGAAGAAAGCTAGTTTTGATGCTCTATTAACTGTTTGGGTTTCCACTTTCTTAAGTTTTAATCTCTAAACTTTTCTTGCTAAATGCCAGGACACTGATTAAGTTAAAAAAAATTTAAAAATATTTTATCCAACACTTTAGTTTACAGTAGAGATAGTGGTAGATATATATATAATGTTTCACAGTACTAGACAGGGAAATTTCAGACATGGTTTTTAGATTGAACACTGAAATGTTAAGTACCCGCTTTAACACTATCATTAAGAGCTTTTTGCTATGCTTTGTCTCTGACAAAACAAGCACTGTCAGATCATCCCCTGCATCTGATAAAGTCCTTTAGGAAGCAGACACTAGAGTAGAATTAGAAGTACCAGAGATTTACTGGGAAAAATGCCTGGGAAGAGGAAATAGGACCAGGTAGGGAGAGTCTTCAGACTCTTCACTCATGTAAAGAGAGAGGGAAGGAAGATTTGGTAAGAAGCATCTCAGACTGCATTGTAGCTCTTAGAAAATCTTAGCCAGGCCAAGGGAGAGCCCTAGAGCAAGGATTCCTCCATTAGAGGAGTTCTGCATTGGGCAGAAATAGCCACCATGCTTACTCACTGGCTGGGACCATCCTGGGGAGAGCATGACCTCAGCATCCAGGCTGCTGCAGATCCTCATGGTGTGTCATCTGGATGCTGTAGGCTAATGACACTTCTCACAACAAGTTCTCTCTTCAAGAGCGACAGGCTTGTCCTGTTAGGTAAGTGTTCTAGTGCAGCTCCATGGCTGCTACCGAGCTATCCCAGAGCTATCTCAGGAGCTTCTCCACTTCATTTTAATGGGATAGTTTAGGTGATTTGTACCCTAAATACCTCACATTTAAGATTTGCTGAATGATCTTACCTTCTCTTTTCTGAGTAACCTTACTCGTAAGTGTCCATTGGATTATACCACAGTCAGTCATTTTAAAGTGCAAGACCATTTTTATTAGCAAACAAGTTATTTTGGTTTTAACCTATATGAGGAGGAATCCACTCCCCCCCCTACAAAAACCCCAGAATATTTCTATAAAAATTGTATATTTATTCTTACACAATTTTAAACTTCAGTCACTTTCAAAGTACTATCTGTTTGATGCAATACACACAGGGAGACACTTTTCCAATGCTCAGAACAAATTTTGAACTTGTCAGTGTTGATGCCTTTTAGTGCTTCTGCAATTTTTTGTTTCACCTCTTCCACAACAGCAAAATGTTTCTCTTTGAGGACTTTTTTTCATTTGTGGGAAACAAACAAACAAATATTTCGGGGGTGAGATAGGGTGAATAGGGAAGGTGGGGCACAGGGTCATGCTGTTTTTCATCAAAATTTCACTGCTGCATGTTGTTCATGGAAATCACTCATCAAGAAGTGGGCAAACATCTTGAAAGACTCTCAAAAAAAAAAAAAAAAAAGAAAAAGAAAAAGAAAAAGGAAAAAGAAAATCACTGAAACCAAATGTAGTCTCTCACAACACCTTAGATAGTATACTGATGTTGAAGGGGTTCCTAGAACACTTACCTGACAGGACAGGCCTGTTCTACAAGGGGCCCACCCTCCAAAAGATAATTCCAGTTTTGGGGGGGCAAGGGAATCCCTCCTCTTATTCTTGCTAGAAAAGGAAAAAGTGCAGTATGTATGTCCTATTACTCAATTAGCATGGTACAGTTTTAGACTGCTAATAGACCTCTCTCTGACTTTATTTCCTCCTATCTTTCCTATTATAAATGACACCAATATTTATTCTTGGCATTATTCCTTGTTCTTGCTAATCAGATTACTTTCATTTTTAGGTCCATCTGACCTTTCTCTTATAAAAGGATGTTAAATGAGACATTTGCTTTTGTATTGAAATTCAAAGCTAAGGCCCAAATTGCTAAGTGTGATCAGACAACCATCCTCTCTAATCATTTAATTAATATAGGAGAAAAAGGGATAATTCCTGATGAGAGACTAGTTTCTCCTTCCCTGTTTGAGGTCAGAGGCTTGAGACAGAAAGACCAATATCTCATGAATAGCCAGGGCAATTTCCCATTTGTCCAATTTCATAATGCTGGGTACAAACAACCTTCAGCTCACTGATGTTGATTTTATGTAAAAGAGAGTACAAAGTGATGATTTGTGTCTAACTGGAGAATTCATCCATGTAGATCTGGTAGATCTGGCCCCTTGGTCTCAGTTTGAAGTGGAATTTGCCAGCAGCTATATTAGCAAAAGAAGACCATAAAAAATTCCCCGTCTCACTCTAGGACTTTTCCTGCAGTATTTGTAGGATACTGGAAACTCTACTTTTTGAAACATTAGTCATACCTGTCTAGAAATCTTCAGACCATCATTAATCTACAGAGATCTGAGAGAAGAAATTTAAGAGATCCCTCACCCCCCAAGCCATAAAAAAGGTTAAGAAAAACTTACTGCTTAATGTCAGGGGTCAAATTACAAAATTATAAATATTGTCTCTCTCAGAACTAGTCATTGGACAGTCACAGCTGATCACAGTTATACAGTTAATCATCCTAGGCATCAAATCCATTTTTATTCTGTCTCTATTCATGAAAACACAAAGCCCAACTTCATTATGTACTATAGCCATTAGATACTTCTAATAATTTCCAACTAAATTAGGTCAGGAGCCTAAATTCTATTTTAATCACAGAGTGATTTAAAATTTTCCTCCTTTAGAGTTTTGGTTTCAAATGTCAAACCAATTAAATGAGTCATTTTAGTTAGTGTTTCTATTCATTACTAAATAATTGTCTTTAATCTATAACTCTTTGCAAAGTATTTTTCTTTATTATTTGCCATGCAGTAGCTATTTTATAATATAAAGTATTTTTTTAGTTGGCATTCTTAATGTATTAAAATGTTCTGCTAATCATGTTTAATTTTAAAAATGCAATATGCTTTCTCTTCTTATGCGTTCAAGTCCAGTGTCTTTATAGAAAATGACTTTCATTATATTAACATGATTTTCTTTTTAAAAATTATATAATTATTATCTCTATTTATTTTCACATTGTCACTATAATTTTTCAAGAATCAAAATAGATTCATGTCCATTAACTGAATTTATCTCTACTTTAAACTGCTTGTAATTTTTTAAAGTATTAAAAAAATATTACTTCTTGGAAATGAGTCTTTGACTATATTCCAAATGAAAATATTTGATCAAAAAATAAGAGGACTATATTGTTTAGAAAATGTCCAAATTCCATTTTTCCTGTCTACATTCTCTGAATATAATGGGAAATTCCATCAAAATCTTTTTAGTGAAATATTTTTTAAAAACTTTTCCTCATATTAATCAATCACCCTCAAATTCCATGTGCTGTAAAACCTTTTCAGGGTCAAAGTCCATCATTTTACTCTCGTGTAATAGTTGGTTTTTCTCCCATTTCAGCTTTTAATATGACGAATGTAGAGAGTTGGCTATTATCAAGTGATGGTGCAGGTGTGGGCAAAAAGGCATTTTTCTGAACTGCTGATGGAAGGTTGAGCTGAGAAAGCAGTTTTGCTGGTTTCTGCAAAAAACCCGTGATACTACTATGTAATGAAATGAGAAATATAATTAATTTAACTCTGCACCTGGGTTGTAAAACAAACAAAATAAATAATGAAAATAAGGGAGTTACTGGTACAAGAGGAAAGTATTTCATGTTTTGCTTTCTTATTCTCTTGTTACAAAGATTGATATTTTAGGAGTGTATGGGCATCACTAAGCTGGGCATGATGAGGGCCATCATGACCAAAATTAACACACCTTATCTGTGTAGTCCAAGAACACAGTTTTCTAAATCTTGAAGCATTCTAAATTACAGTCATTCATTTTGAAAAAATCCCGAGAGAAAAAAATCCATAAATAAAAGTATGAGGACACTTAATTATTAAATATGTATTTGTTATACGATATTAGAATACCTATGTGACAAAGAACCAAAACTTATAGTTCAAAATAAATCTCCTGTTGGCTTCTCAACCATTTTTTTTTTCCAAATCTGAAGGCCATGTTTAGTGGACTGGAGCTTAAAATTAGTAAAATAAGGTTAGTTGGAAGTTCACATATTCTGTTTTTTTCCCCACACTTTTGACAATATCACAAGCAATGATAGTTTGTGTCTCCATAATCCCTGTCTTTCAGCAGAAGAGACCGTGTATACATATGCCTTCAAAAAAGGGAGAGTGAAGCTTAATTACTGATGAGAATCACAAAGTGGCTGTCTACACAACCACTTGCTGAGGTTATTGAATGTGGGTTTCAATGAAATTAAGTCTATGTCTTAGCTGGGTTCTGAAATAACTAATGGAATCTCTCCCAGAATACAGAATTGACAGTAAAAATCTTCATAGTATAATAAATATTCTTATAGGCATTTGTCACTTGGGCCAAACATCATTCTTAAAATTGAAAGGTGTTACTTTAGAACCATTATAAAAATTTGGAATCCATTTCCAATCATTGCTAGCAATTTGTAAACCAGATATCCATTGTCATCATTTGTCAATATTCACTGTTACACCCACTATGTATACAGCAGAACAAAAGTATTCAATAGGTTTATTTATCTGCTCCTGAGTATCAATCTTTTGTGAATATGGCTATAATTGAGGAGAAAGTTTAGTCAATAAAGCTAATATCTTCTTATGATATTTACTAATCTTATAATAGTCTTATTCAAGATTATTTTTGCAAATGTACTCACATAACATTTGTTGTTAAGATTGTTTTATGTGCAGTCACTTTCATGCTACCATATAGATCAAATAAAGTGTGCAGTTGTCTCTATATAATGAGCTATTTTTATGTAGCTGTAAGTATTTTAGCTTCATCAGTCTTTTGAAATAGTAGCAATTTAAGAATTATTTATGCATTGAGACATAGTTATATAACAAGGACAATTATGTGCCCTTCAGTAGGTTAGATTATGTGTACAATGAGCTACTATTTTCAAAGAGATCTGACCTCTGAAAGTAAAATAATTCAGAAGCATCACTCATTATAATATCTTAAACTAACTGTGGATATGAATCTTTCCTCTCCCATTTTGAAAATTTCTGAAAGTCAAGGGCTATGTTTTAGACACATTTTTATTGTCAACATTTAGCAAGGTACCAGACTCTAGATCGATTTGTGGAATGAATAAATGAAATGTAATCTGATTGAGAAGGCAAATCTAAATGTTAAAAAGGGAAAACCCAAGGAAATAACAAGCTTTGTAGCACCAAATCACTAAAATAGAGAGAGCGTGGAATAGATTAATGTAAGAGTTCATAAACATGGTAGCTCTGAAATAGAGCTGAGACGGATCTTTGGATTTGGTTAGGGGACTGAGAAAAGAACATAGTTTAGGCGAGTAATTCTTAGTGAATTAGTAAGATCAGAAAGGCATGAACTGAAAATAATATTTCTGTCATATAATTGAATGCATGAGCATGCTGTGTTTGGAAGACAGTGAAAGAATTTGTCGGTAATTGGACAGTAATAAATAATAAAGTGAATAGGATTAGATTATCCATGCTGCTGAAACTCAGAAGATTTAAACAGTATACAATACAGTAGGGAGGCACTGTGTATAGTGAGGTTGGCATCAATCACTCAATCCATCAATCATTCCACATTTGTTGTATTCAACATTATGTGCTTCGGGTAGATTTGTCAATCATCAGTATAAAAGATGGGGAGAATTCATTTTGGAAAAAATGAACTGTTGAATTTATGTAGATATGAGGTAACCAAGGTGCTGTAAAGTTAATTTGAAGATAAAGGTTGCATCAAGAGAGATTTCAGAGCAGAAAAATAATAGACAATCTAGTGACAGATTGTCTCCTGGGTATAATGAGAGGAAAAAAATGAAAAAGAGACTTCAAAACGTGTGCTACTGCTGCTATAGCTATTTGTTGAGTGAAAGAAAGAATGATCAAATGATTGGAGAATCTATTATGTGCAAAGTCCGGTACTCTGCTTCAGAATGGGAGCAATGCACTCCCCACCCCCTGCCCTGTGTGTATGTATGCCCCTGTGCAAAACAAGTTACATCTGATGAGGGAGGCAGATATGTGTATGTGTCAATATACCAACTGATGTGTGTACATTTTTCCATGTACGTTTATGAGAGAATAAATAAAAGGGAAGGAAGGGGCAATGTTCAATAATGGACTCATGAATTCACACTGGATATTACTAGGCACATCACTGAATAACATTGATAATGTCTGTGTTTTGTCAAAAAATGTACCAATTACTTTCATTTCATCACATTGTAGTTAGGAATCCAAAAATATGATACGGTACCTGTACTTATCAGAATGATAATTCTAGAAGGAAGCAGAGAATAATGAAAAGTCAGTGATGTGGAAAGAGGGTGATGCACTTGGAAACCTCTGCATTGCAGCCTGGCTGAGAAATAGAGTCAGTACTGAAGTTTTATCTTAAGGATTATCACCAATTCTAATTGATGGCGAAGTAGGAAGAGAACATTCAGGATTGGGGAAGCTGTCTGAGCATGGCAAGAGGGGAGAAAATGAAGGTTCTGTTTACAGAATGACCAAAGGTCCACAGGACATGGCAAGATATAACAGACCTGAGCTTAGAAATGTAGATAAGTCGAAGGGGGGGGGTGGAGGTCAAAGCATTTAAAGGCTTGAATGTCAGTCCAAAGGAGTTGGCTTTTATTTTCTAGGAAAGAGTGGTCTAGAGAAGGGGAGGGAGGAAGAAATGGACACTTATTGATCACTGGACATGTGCTAGAGACTATCTAGCATTTTAAACATTTTTTTTAATTTAGTGATGTTAGTTGGTAAGTACTTAAGTCAAAGTGCAGTCTGGCCTTTACCCTACAAAGATAACAACTTTGAACACTGTTTGAAAAAGGAACCTGAGAGATCAAAAGCTATAAGCCAACTGAACAGTATATTGTTATTTAGAAAAAATAAAATGTATATTGTGTTTGAAATATTTTATGATTATTTGTCAACTCCTTCCAAAAATTGCAGTTCTGTGATGCTGACCACCTGACTAAGATGTAAATGTGAATTATGCCATGGCTAATGGCAAAGGTGCTGGAGTCAGATGAACCTTTAAATCCTTGTGATCACTTACACAGGTTTGAGTAAGGACTTTAATGTCCCTAAGTCTCACCAAAAGGAAGGTAACAATGTTGCCATTCTGTAGAGTTTATGGGAGAATTACTGCAGAACTTTCTTCCAAGATGCTTCCCAACACACCTGGCCTGGTTCCAGATTATTCACTCTCAAACGCAGCACGAATTTGGACATTGGACCATCACTTTTATTTGGGTCACCATTTGATTAAAGCCTGTCTTCTCCCCACTAGACTGCTGCTGTTCTAAGGGTCAGGATCTTGCTCTTTTTCACCTCTGTGCTCTGGATATTAGCACAGTGCCTGGCTCACAGTCTACTTAATATTTGTACTGAATGTATATCGCTATTACTGTTAACCAAAAGTGTATACTCAAAATATATAATATTTTACATTAAACTGGTTCCGATCATGATTTTATCTCTAGCAAATAAAAAAGGAAGGTAGGGAGAAAACAACAGAGTTCATTTAGTTTTAAATATATGCTACATAATTTGGTAATGAGAGAAGAAAACAGATCAAGAAAGACCAGAAACAGATCTGACAGGTAAACTCACCACCATATTTTTTTCTTTACATTTTCCTTGCTTGACACATTTTCAAAATTAGAAAGCAATTATTTCTTGTAACAACTTAAGAGATAAATGATGCTTAACAACAAAATGTTCTGTCTCCACTTCTGACTCCCACTTGCCTCCCCCCCAAAAATCAGTATTAACAGACTGAGACTGGGCACGATGATTCAAGCCTGTAATCCCAGCACTTTGGGAGGCCAAGGCAAGAGGATTGCCTGAGCTCAGGGGCTGGAGACCAACCTCGGCAGCTTGGTGAGACCTCTTCTCCTCAATAAATAAAAAAAATAACCTGGGCCTTGTAGTTCTAGCTGCTTGGAAGGCCGAGGCAGAAAAATCGCCTGAGCCCAGTAGGTCAAGGCTGCAGTGGTCATGAGCATGCCACTGCACTCCAGTCTGGGCAACAGAGTAAGACTCCAACTCAAAAAAAAAAAAAAAAAAAAAAAAAAAAAGCAAAAACAAGCAAACAGGTTGGCGTATGTTTTTTTTTTTTCTTTCCATATCTTGGTCTCTGCTCATACAATCATATGCAAGTCAGTAAATATGTGTAAAGATACTATCACTGTGTATATTTGTTATGGCAAGACATAAAAGCAGAAGATTACACAAAACATTCCAAATAAAGAATGATTGGAACAAAAATTAGAATAGAAAGAATATCTATGTCAACATCTATGTAACCATTACCCAGACAGAGTATATTTTTAGGACACAGCATCTTCAATGTGACTTTTTCTGTGTTTGTATCTCACTGTACTTTCACCAGAGATAGCTATTATCCTTAATTTTGTGACAATTATTTCCATAATTTTTTTAGTTTTAGAACCTATAATTATATCCCTAAAACACAGTATAGTTAATGCACACTTGAATTTTATATGAATTAGCTAATAGTATATGTAGTTTGGAAGTGTGTCATAGCTTCTATTCATTAGTTTGTGAGATTTATTGTTACTATGCACAGTTGCAGATGTTCACTTTAGTTACTTTCTAGTAGTGGTACTCAGACTGTGGCCCCTTGACTACTAGCGTCAACCTTATCCTGAAAAACTATTAGAAATTTCTACTGCAAATCTTGGATCAGAAATTCTGGGGGTAGGGACTGACAATCTGTGTTCTCCTAAGTCATGAGGTAATTCCATTGTGTGACCACTGCAACTTAAATTCAATTTTATGAATGTATTAAATTTCAATGATCCATTTTACTTTTGAAAAGTAGTTGAATTATTTCAGTTTATAACTGTTATCAAGATGGTGCTGTAGACATTTTTCTGTGTACATCCTGGTACACTAGGGCATGATTTCATTTAAAGTTTATACCATTGGAGAAATTGCTAGGCCAGATGCTTATCTTCAACTTGATGGGAAATGCCACACTATTTTCTAGTGTGGTTTTGCTAACTTACAAGTCCTTCCACCTAGCTTTTTTCTTTCTCTGTCTCTCTCTCTCTGAACACCAAAACTGATTTCATAATATCTAACATGTGCTTTACTTAAGTTTATCTTGTCTCAATTTTTCTCTGGCTATAGGTTAACTACTAAAAGAGTCTATGACAATGATAAAAGTCACATTTGGGATTTTGTTTATTTATTTTGTTACTATATGTTTAAAAACATATAGTGATATACATTTTCTAAAAATTGGAAAAAATTATGTGTTTAAATTATTTCCACTTAATTTCTGTTATTAATCCCTCAATTCAACCATATGCTTCTAATAATTATTATTAATTTTTGATGAAGTATTTTTGAAGTATCTCATCATGTGGAGATACTATAATTTATTAAACATTTGAGGTTTTCAATATTTTTCCAACATTAAGCTGCAACAAGCAATTTTGTTCTTACATTCTTACTGTTTTAGTCAGTTTGAGCTGCCACAACAAAATATAATAGATTAAGTAGCTTAAACAACAGATATTTATTTTCTCACAGTTTTTGCCTTTTGGTTATTTGTTTTCTAGGAGCCTGGAAGCCTGAGATCAGGGTGCTAACGTGATTGGGTTTGGGTGAGAGATTTCTTCCTGTCTTGTAGATGACTGCCATCTTACTATGTGCTCACATGGCACTGTTTTCTAGTACCTATGAGATCAGAAAGAGGGAGATGGGGGGGGGAGAGAGAGAGAGAGGGAGGGAGAGAGAAAACACTCTCTGGTTTCTCTTCTTATAAGGGTGCTAATGCCATTATGAGATCTCTACCCTCATGGCCTCACTAAACCTAAACCTTCTAAAAGTCAGTGTCCAAATACCGTCATGTTGGGAGTTAGGGTTTCAACATATGAATTTTGATGGTATGCAATTCTATGCATAGCACTTACATACTGGGCTCTTATTTAATGGGGCATATTTCCAAGAGTGAGTTAACTATCTGAAATTATCTAGTAGATAGTACCAGAGTGATAATCATAGATGTTGAAAGATCTGCACCACCCACACATGAGAATATTTTTTTGATCTCATCTCCATCATTGTTGGGGAATTTGTTATACATATTCTTTACTAATTTTACTATTGGATTATTTGTCTTTTTAGTCAATGTGTAGAAGTCCCATTTATATCATATATGTCATTATTCCTTGTATTTCCTCTATTCTGGAAATCATTTTTCCCTATCATTTATCTACTACCTTTGTTTACAGTATTGTTACCATATTATTAAAAATGGAAAAAGTCAGATATGTCTATTTATTGTAGTTTGAGTTTTATATTATTGGTTAAGAAAGTATCCCTCATCCCTATATTTTTAAATCTAGAACTTAGTTTTGTACATGTCATGTGATTGTTCATGTTTATTATTATTATTTTAAGCATATAGACAATTGTGTATCATTATTTAATAAATAAACCATCTTTTCCAAAAGGTGAAGCACCAACTTTGTTGAACATTAACTTCTCTTTTCCAAAAGGTGAAGCACCAACTTTGTTGAACATTAACTTCTCATATATTCTGGGGTTTGTATCTTAATTTTCTATGCCACTCTTCTGATATTTTTTTCCTAACAGCAGCTTTACATTTACTTGATTTCAGTGGTTTTATATTATGTTTTAATAAATAAGGTTACATAAGGTCTTCACTCCTTCCTGGGACATTTATTTTTCACATAAGCTCCAAGATTATCGAAATTCAACATTTGAAAAAAAATCACTGTTGGAAATCTAATTGTAATTGTATTCTGCTTATATAATAATTTTTGTACAGCTGTCATTTTAATAATATATTTGATATAATTTATTTCTTCCATTTTTATTATATTATTACTTGTGTCTTGCTTTCCTTTTGGTGGGTGGTGTTGATCTCATTGTCACTTATTCATTCCTCCTTCTTATTAAAGTGCAGAAAGTTCCCCTACTTTTTCTAAATCTCATGATCTAACCCTTGGTTCTCTGATATGTGAAAATGAGCCTTCCTTCAACTAGCTCTCCATCAAGATGTTTTATTCTCCCATTTCTTTTATCCCTTCTTCAACAAGTGAGTAGTTTAAAATATTTTCACTTTTTTTTTTAACTCTCCTTCTCCTTTCTACTCCTGGGTTTTGCTGAGATAGACTAGTATTTTTAGTTCCAGACTATTATTAGAATTTCCCTTGCAGTGTTCCAAAAATTCTCTTCTATTTCAAAAGCCCTTGTTTAGCAGTTACATTGCATATTTTTAGCACTCTATAAGTACTCAAGATTTATTGCTCACCACTGTTTTTTCCTTATGGTCTCCTATTTTAAGATGGAGCAGTGGGTTGAATAGTGGTCCCCACAGAATAAGTCCAAGTCCTAATACCCAGGCTTCTTTGGAAATAGGGTCCTTGCAAAAGTAACTAGTTAAGACTCTCAAAATGAGATCATCCAGGATTTAAAGTAGGCCCTCAATCAATGAATAGTGTCCTTGTAAGAGAAAGGAGAGGAAAATTGAAGACACAAATTTGAGATGCAGAGAAGAGGGTCATGTGAAGACAAAAGCAGAGACTGGAGTTATGTTGCCACAAGCCAAGATACATAAGATGTCACCAGAAGCTGGAAGAGGCAAGGAAGTCTTCTCCCCTGAGCCTCTGGAGACAGTAAGACAATACCAACACCTTGAGTTTAAGCTTTTGGCCTTTGGAACTGCGAGAGAATACATATCTGTTGTTTTAAGCCACCAAATATGTGGTACTGCATTGTGACAGCTCTAAGATACTGATACAGATTTCTTTTTTAATTGATTTGTTACTTGATCAGTGTCTTTTCACAAGACTCTGAAGTTTTTTTTATAACATAGAAGCTCTTGTTCTTAGATGTCTAATGACCACACTTATGAAGATGTTTAAGTCAAGTATTTTTGCTGGGAGATTATCTCAGTCAGAAGTTTCTTTGAGTACTGATTCTCCTCCTCCTCCTCCTCCTCCTCCTTCTTCTCCTCCTCCTCCTTCTTCTCTCTCTCTCTTTTTTAAACATAATCTCACTCTGTCACCCGGATGGAGTGCAGTGGTGAGATCCCACTCACTGTAGCCTCAACCTCCTGGGCTCAAGTGATCTCCTGAGTAGCTGGGACTATGGGTGGAATTCACCACTCCCAACTAGTTTATGTATTTTTGTAGAGATGAGGTCTCACTATGTTGCCTAGGCTGGTCTCAAACTCCTGGGCTCAAATGGTTCTCCTGCCTTGGCCTCCCAAAATGCTGGGATTACAAACACGAGCCACTGTGCCTGGCTTGATTAATTATTCTCTTTTAAATGTTATTTTATTATACGAATGTGGGGTACACATGAGGATTAACTATCTAAGTAGGCTGTGTGCAGGTGAAGTTTTGGGCTGGCCCTCACTCCCCCTGGAAATGAACCAAGTACCCTTTGTGTTGTCATGTGCCCCTTCCACTCCCCCCCCCAATTCATTATTCCTGGTGGTTATAGGATTATTCAAGTTTTCTCTTTCTTCTTGGATCTATTTTGGAAAGTTACTTTTTTATATAAATGTATTTATTTCAGATAATTTTACAAATTATTAATTTGATAGTGATCTTAGCATTCTCTTAACAGCTTTCTAAAAAGATGAACGAGATAATATTTTGTAAAAAATAAACATTTTTAGTAAGACATCATTAGATTAATTTTGAATTACATGTAACTTATCAACCGTAATTTTTTCTAAATACTGTCAGACAACACCCTAGGAGATCTCAACTGGGAAGGGTTTCATTTTTGTGTTCTTAAATGCCAATTACTATGAATTTTCATGTATATTATTCTCTTTCCCTGTTGGTATTAAAGGCACATTTCAGTTCAGCTGAAGGGGTACTCCCTTGGCCCTCCATTCAGGATGATAATCACCAGAGTAACATTAGGTGATTTTTAAAAACCCAAACAAATAGCAGTCACATATACCTACAGGAAATTTGCTTTTCAGAAAATATTATTTATATGTATATATTTTTTGAGCAAATATACACTATGTTATATAATATATCATATAGTATAAATATATGATATATATTATTTTATATTTGCTCTCTCTATATATACATATAGTTGGATATATATATCTCCAAGTTAAATAAATATGTACCTTAGATAAATGAATATCATTTTTTAGCAAAAGATGTTGAAGAAAGACAGACTTTTAGAACTTCAGTGTTTCATATTATGCTTTCATAGCAGAAAACAGCTAGCACAGCTTTACATCCATAAAAAGCATCATGAAATTTCTCAACACCATGGACAGAGCTTACAGAAAGAGAAGAAAAAGAACACATCCGCAATACAGGGTACCAGAAAGACTTTGCATTTTATTACAACAAGGCTGGAAACTAGCAGGTATTACTGCCAATGCTGTGCATGGAAACTCTGCATCCTACATGAGGCTTCCACGTATCTGTCCTCTCAGTTCAGCAAGTTAATTATCACTCATGTTCTTAGAGCTTTCATTGTTTGATAGAGAAGGCATTAAGAACTACGGATACTCATTCTGATTTGTTGCTGCTAGAACAAAGTTCAGATATTTTTAAAAGAAGAATTGCCATGTTAAAAACGATGGCGTTTTTTCCAAGTGTAATCCAAACCATCAATAATGACAAAGTTTGATTTAAAATAGTACATGTGAAACTTTTAAAAATAATTAAATTATATTTGAGTATGTTCAATTATAGTTCATATTACAAATGAATAATTAAATCTAGCTGCTTCTTTTTTAGTTTTGCATTTTTGGTCCTTAGTTTATTCTAATTCACAATAATACTAGCTCACAAGAGTTTAATTTTTTTACTATGGTGTGTTTATTTGAGGGTTATTCCATTAGTTCTAATGAACCCTGAGCCATTCGAGAAATTATTTCAAAGTGGTTTTACTTAAGGTATTATGGTAAATATTAACATTTTATTTCATGGTTCTTCTTTATTTGTGATAAATAATCCTATTGTATTAGTCATGATTCTCCAGAGAAATGATATGAATGTAAACATACACACACACACACATGCACACACACAGACACACACACACACACACACACACACACACACACACACGGGATGGTAGGGTGAGATTTGTTTGTTATAAGGAATTGACTTATGCATTTATGGAGGCTGGAAAATCCCAAGATATGATTATTCCTTATTTGTGACAAATAATCCCATTGTATTAGTTATGACTCTACAGAGAAATAATATGAGTATAAACACACACACACACACACACACACACACACACATGGTTTAGCGGGGAGAGATTTGTTTATTATAAGGAATTGGCTTATGCAATTATGGAGGATGGAATATCCCAAGATATGCAATCAGCATACTGGAGAGCCAGAAGAACAAATGAAATAGTTCTATTCTGACTCTGAAGGCCTAGGAAGCCAATGGTGTGAGTTCCAGACTGAGTCTGAGTTCAAAGGCAGTACTGATAATAAACAGCTATGTTACTGGTTTACTTACTCACTATACTATAGTTTCTATCATTAATTTAGAGTGTACTCCTTGTACTTATTTTTTAAATAAACTGTAAAACAGACTCAGGCTGGTCCTTCAGGAGGTATTCCAGAAGAAGGCATTGTTATCGGAGGTGACAGTTCCATGGGTGTTGTTGGCCCTGAAGACCTTGCAGTGGAACAAGATGTGGAGGTGGAAGTCAGGGATATTGATGATCCTGATCTCATGTAGGCCTAAGCTAATGTGCATATTTGTGTCTTCATTTATAACAAAAAAGTTTAAAAGTAAAAAAAAAAAAGTCCAAAATAGCAAAAATATTTAAAATAAGGCTATAAAGAAAATTATGATTTATACAGCTGTACAATGTGTTTGTGTTTAATGTTATTGCAAAAGTGTCAAAATTTTTTTTAAGTTTATAAAATAAAAAAAGTGACAGTAAGCTAAGGTCAATTTATTATTGAAGAAAAACAATTTTTGGGGGGGATAGGAGTCTCACTCTTTCACTCAGGCTGGAGTGCAGTGACATGGTCACAGTCACCACAGCCTCGACCTGCTGGGTTCAGGTGATCCTTTTGCCTCAGCCTTCCAAGTAGCTAGAACTACAAGTGTGCAGCACCATGCCCAGCCTATTTTTTGATTTATTGTAGAGACAAGACCTCGCCAAGTTGCCCAGCTTGGTCTCAAACCCTTGGACTCAGGCAATCCTCTCGCCTCGGCCTTCCAAAGTACTGGGATTAGAGATGTGGGCTACTATGCCTGGCTTGCTAAGAAAAACACATTTTTAAAATAAATGTAGGGTAGCGAAAGTGTACAGTGTTTATAAAATTTACAGTAGTGTACAGTAATGTCCTAATCCTTCAAATTCACTGACTCATCCAGAGCAACTTCCAGTCCTGCAAGCTCCATTTATGATAAGCGCTCTAGAGATGTGCTATTTTTAATCTTGAATACTATTTTGTTACTGTGCCTTTTTTTATGTTGAGACATTGAGATATGTTTAGATACACAAATACGTGCCATTGTGTTACAATTGCCTGTAGTATTCAGTATAGTAACATGCTGTACAAGTTTGTAGCCTAGGAGCAACAGGCTATACCAGACAGTCTAGGTGTGTAGTAGGCTAGACCATTTGGTGTATATGTGTACATTCTATGATTGTGTAATAACAGAATTGTCTAATGACACATTTCTCAGAACCATTCCTGTTGATAAGTGACACATGACTGTATTCTTATACCAAATATGTTTAAACCTAATTTGAGAATTTCATCAAAGAAACAATTGCTTTTTGTGACAAATTTTATCTGAAAAGTCTTAAAAACCATATTGCTTCAACTAAACTTTTTTTCAAATGATTTAGCAATACCACTCATAATCAGAGGATAGAGATCATTGTGTTAAAGAATCAGAATAGTATGCGATCACCACCCAGATGCCTGTAGGGGGATCTGTGTCTAAGTAGAAGTGAATCACTGTGCTCTTTAAAGACAATTTAAAAAACAGTCTAATAATTAGCTTTTTGTTTTCTTGTGAAGGCCATTATATGGCAGAGTGAAGGGGAGGGAAGTGAAAAAGATCACAGGGGATTAGGTATGGCTCTCAGCTAAGTGGCATTTAACTCCGAGATCTAGGTTAACCCTTGATTTCTAGACCCTTGGCTTTATGCACCAAATAATGAGACTGTTATGCTTCTTCCATAAGCTGTGCAATGCATTTCATGTGTTTTCACATATTATCTGAATTCATTTGGATAATTTCACTATGTTATTGATAAAGCTGATATTCAGAAATCAGAATTTAAAAACTTTAGAGCTATACAAGCAACAAAGAAAAACAAACAATAACATATCAAGATTACAAAACCGGGAACACCATTTCTCTTTTCAGTCACTTTCATTGGGATTATAAGAATGACCAATGAAATGATAACTATGTGATGTAATGCATTTGTTAATCAGCCAGATTTAATCATTTCACAATGCATATGCACTTCAAAACATCACAATGTATATGCACTTCAAAACATAAAAACATACAACTGTTCTCCTTCAATTAAAAAAAAAAATGAGAAAGATACAGATACCTTCCACCATTCCCTACTGAAACACAATGGTCAAATCTAAAAATTTTTTTTTTTTTTGAGTTGGAGTCTCACCCTCCTGGGCTTAGGTGATCCTTCTACTTCAGCCTTCCAAGTAGCTGGAACTACAGGCACACGCCACCACACCTGGCTAATTTTTTGATTTATTATAGAGATGAGGTCTTGCCAAGTTTCCCAGGCTGATCTTGAAACCGTGGGCTCAGGCAATCCTCTCACCTCGACCTCCCAAAGTGTTAGAATTACAGTGTGAGCCACCATGCCTGGCAAAAATATTTTTTCTTATTCCTCAATATTCTAATTTCCAAAGTATATAGGATAGAGCCTTTATATTATTTCTAAAGTCACTTGCTGTTTTAAGTTGACAAAAGACCAAAGTTGGGTTAGCCTCAATAAATTTAACATGTTACAAAGAGCATATAATAATTCTGAATATGAAAAATCTTATAAAAATATTTTCTTTATGCAAATATATGTATATACAAATCAAAATTCCCAATTCCTCTACTTAATGACATTCTCATCCTGTTCACTTGAAATATAATTCCAACTCCCTAAATTTTTCTACAAGGTCTTTTATGTGAGCCCTTCTTGTCCTTTCAATCTAATTTCTTCCTTAAATAAACATTGACACCAAAAAAGTCCCCCCAAAACCCACAAAGACATGGACACAAAACAGCATGATGCTAAACAACTCCTGGGTCAATGATGAAATCAAAACAGAGATCAAAAGATACCTGGAAACAAATGAAAATGAAGAAACATCTTCCCAAAACCTCTGGGATGCCTTGAAAGCTGTAGTAAGAGGGGAATTTATATCCCTACAAACACACATGAAGAAAATGGAAAGAACACAAATTAACAACCTAACAAGCCACCTAAAGAAGCTGGAAAAGCAAGACCACAAAAACCCTAATTTCTGCAGAAGAATCCAGATCACCAAAATAAAAGCCCAAATCCAGGACATAGAAGACAAAAAGATAATACAAAAAATCAATGAAACGAAAAGCTGGTTCTTTGAAATGATAAACAAGATTGATAGTCCCCTAGCTAGACTGACCAAGAAAAAATGAGAAAAAAACCAAATAAGCACAATCAGAAACACAAAAGATGAAGTCACATCTGACCCTGAAGAATACAAAAGATCATTTAGAGACTACTACGTACACTCGTATGGAAACAAACTTGAAAACCTTAAGAAAATGGAGGACTTTCTGACATCACACAACCTATCTAGGTTGGAACAAGAAGAAATTGAGACCCTAAATAGACCAATAACAATCAAGGA
>NW_007251208.1:1252334-1253585 GCF_000164805.1 Carlito syrichta | reverse complement strand
CAATCATACTGAAGGTATTCAGACAATTGAAAAAGATGGAACTCTCTCAAATCATTTTACGAAGCCAACATCACATTGATACCCAAGCCAGGTAAAGATCCAACAAAGAAAGAGAACTACAGGCCAATATCTTTGATGAACATAGATGCTAAAATTCTCAACAAGATCCTAGCAAACCCAATTCAGCAATACATCTCAAAAATCATCCATCATGACCAAGTAGGCTTCATCCCTGGGATGCAAGCTGGTTCAACATTTGTAAAACCATAAATGCAATTAAATACATCAACAGATGTCAAAACAAAAACCACATGATTATATCATTAGATGCAAAAAAAACTTTTGATAAAATCCAGCACCCCTTCTTGATAAAAACCCTTGAACATCTAGGCATACCTAACCATAAGAACCTTAGAAAAGGAAGGAAATACTCTCATGGAAATCGGAACTGGCATCCACTTCCTGTAGAAAACCCGAAACCCACAGGTCATAGAGAGAAGATAGACAAGTGGAACCTTATTAAACTGACAAGCTTCTGCAAAGCCAAAGAAACCATCAAGAGAATAGGGAGACAGCCTACAGACTGGGAAAATGTATATGCCAACTCTAGGTCTGACAAAGGCTTAACATCCTGGATCTACAAGGAACTGAAACGTACTGAAAAGAAGAAAACAAACAACCCCATTATAAATGGGCAAAAGATATGAACAGACACTTCACAAAAGAAGACATCTGAGCAGCCAAAAAACACATGAAGAAATGCTCAACCTCACTAATCATTAAGGAGATGCAAATCAAAACTACACTGAGATTCTACCTAACTCCAGTCAGAATGGCAATTATCAACAACTCAAAAAATAACAGCTGCTGGAGAGGGTGTGGTGAAAAGGGAACACTTCTACACTGTTGGTGGGAGTGTAAACTAGTGCAACCTCTGTGGAAAGCAGTGTGGTGATTCCTAAAAGCTCTAAAAATTGAACTTCCATATGACCCCACAATCCCCCTACTGGGAATATACCCTGAAGAACACAAATCACTCTATAAAAAAGATACCTGCATACGTATGTTTATCGCAGCATTGTTCACAATAGCAAGAACCTGGAAACAACCATGCTGCCCATCAAAAGAGGACTGGATTAAAAATATGCGGTACATATACACGATGGAATACTACACAGCCATAAAAAAGAACAAAATCATGAATTTCGCAGCAACCTGGATGGAACTAGAGTCATAATACTGAGTGACCTC
>NW_007251208.1:1197878-1252116 GCF_000164805.1 Carlito syrichta | reverse complement strand
TGGGGGGGGAGGGGGATAGGACTAACCATAGCAAATATCTGTCTGGGGATGGGAAAACACCTCTTATCCACAGGGTGCTTGAATGAAACGTAATTGTACACCTAACCCTTAACTGCACCCCACAAAACCATAATAAAAAATATTGATTAATAAAAAAATAAAATAAAAAAAGATAAAAAACAATTCCTTAAGTAAATATAACTCTTATTTCCTTGAAAGGGAAGGATTGCTCTCCATCACTATTAAAACAAAGCATAATAAAACAGAGAAACACATACAAAATTATACATACACACACACACACACACACAGACAGAGAGAGAGATAGAGTTTTTTCTTTATTTTTTATTTTTTAATTTGAAAGATGTGGGGTGCAATCCATGATTAGGTATACAAGTGGTCATTGGACAGGTAAAGTTTGGATCTCCTCTTGGTCTCCACTTTGCCTGGATTGAAATCAGATACCCTTATAGATGTTGTGTGAACATTCCCTCCCCTAGCAGTTTCTGACTACTGCCAATCCCTTTCTTTCAGTATTGTGGTCATTGTTCAGGGTCCACTTATGAGTAAGAACATCTGATACTCAGTTCTTTGTTTCTGTGATAGATCACTGAGCATTATAGACTCTAAATTCATTCATGTTCCTGGGAAGTCCATATGTTTGTCCTTCTGTATGGCTGCTTAATATTCCATCATGTTTATAAAACACATTTTTTAATCCAGTCCCATTTCAAAGAGCAACACAGTCGGTTCTATGTTTTTGCTACTGTGAATATTGCTGCAATAAATACGTGTGTTCAGGTATCTTTTTTTTGTAGAATAATTTGAGATCCTCTGGGTATATTACCAGTAGGGGGACTGCTGGGTCATATAGAAGGCGAATTTCTAGTTCTTTTAGAAATCACTACACTCTTTTCATAGAGGTTGAACTAGTTTGTATTCCTGCTCCTGGTGGAGCAGTGTAGAAGCTGTTCACTTTTCTCTGCATCCCTGTCAGCATCTGTTGTTGTTTGTTTTATTCATGATGGCCATTCTTACTGGGGTTAGCTGGAATCTCAATGTGGTTTTGAGTTGCATTTCTCTGATGATTAGCGAGACTGAGCACTTTTTTCATGTGTCTGTTGGTTGTCCATATGTCTCCCATCGAGAAGTTATCTATTCATGTCTTTTGCCCACTTTTTAAGGGGGCTGTCCCCCCCCCTTTCAGCACATTTGAGTTTCTTGTAAATCCTGGATGCTAGGCTTTTGTCAGATATACAGTTGACAGATATCTTTTGCCATTCTGTGGTCTGTCTCTCTACTCTCTTGATAATTTCTTTTGCTTTCCAGAATATTTTCAGTTTGATGAAGTCTCACTTGTCTATCTGATATGACACGGGCATCTGCAGTGTTGATTGGGAATTGATTGCCTACTCCAATTCCCATAAGGGTGTCTCCTGCATTTTCTAAGATTTCTATAGTTTGAGGTTTTATGCTTAGGCCTTTGATCCATTTAGAGTTGATTTTTGTGTATGATGATAGGTAGGGGTCCTGTTTCAATCTTCTGCATGTGGTCAGCCAGTTTTTCCAGCACCATTTACTGAATAGGTTCTCCTTGCCCTAGTGGTTTTTGGTAAAGGCTTTGTTGAAGATGAGTTGGTTGAGAAATTGAGGTTTTGTTTCTGGAATCTCTATCCCATTCCATTGTTCTCTATGCCTGTTCTTGTACCAGTACCAGACGGTTTTGATTATTGCAGTCTTATAGTAAAGTTTAAAGTGTGGTGTGATACCTTCCACTTTGTTTCTTTCGCTGAGAATTGTTTTGGTTATTCATGGTCATTTAATGTTTCCATATGAATTTCTTTCTCTCTTTAATTTGAAACTTTAACAAGATCCTTACATAGAGTATTTTCTATTTTTTCTTACCTGAAGGGTTCCTTATACCATCAACGTATAAAAAGCAATAAATGCTGTTACTCAGTGTCTGATCATCTTTTGTTTCCTTTTATTACATATATCAGAATTTTCCAACTGCAATCACCACTTCCCAGTTCTTATTTTAATCACTAATCAGTAGCACTTGGTAGTATCTGACCTCCACCTTTACATTCTTCATCTCATAGATTTTATGACATCAGAGGTTTCCTACCAACCCCATGGGCTTCTTCTTTTTCAGCCTGATTGGATAGCTTTTTCTCTCACTAACCTATAAATGTCGTTTGTTTCCTAGTTCAGCTCAAGAGTCCTTTCTCCCCTCTATCTGTACTCTCTACTTAGGGGATTTTATCCAGCCCCATGACTGTATATCATCTAAGAAGTTTATTCCAAAGAGTATTTGCATCTCTGATTTCTACCCATAACTTGCACTTTCTCTTGATATCTCTCCTGCACTGTAAGATTTCTGACTTACATTGTCTCTTTCTGACTTTACCATTCTCCCCTAATCCCTCTCTCCTAATCCTCCCCAATTTGTCCTTTCTCACTGATGGCACCACCACCCATGCCATTTTCAAAGTCTCATCCTACAAGGTGTGCTTTGTTCTTCTCATTCTCTCACCCTTCACTGCAAATCCTATTGGTTTTGTTATATGCACTCAGACAGTTTTGTTCAGATTCACCATCTTCACTTATCTTTCCTTCTATTCTTAGTTTCCTACACCTGTGACCCTTTTAAACCTAAATAAGGTCAGGTCAGTTTCTGCTTAAAGACTTCTAAAGTCTTACCATTATACTTTGATTAAAACCCAAGCTCCCTGCCATGGCTCAACAAAAGTGACACCAGCCTCTCCAACTTCGGTTTATACTACACCTCTCCCTACTCACTAAATCTGCCATGGAGTCTTCTTTATGATCCCGGAGTACCTAATATGTTCCTTCGCTAGGGCCTTGGCACGCCCTGTTTTGCCTTCTTGGAATTGTTCTTTCTCTGGTCTTTCACAACTGGCTGCATCTCATCACTCAGACTGATGTTTCCCCTTCACAGAGATCTTTCCTGACAATTCTATTTAAAACCCTCCAGCTACCATCACGCTATTTTTGTTTTCTTCACTGTCATTATTGTCTTACAAAGTGATCTTATGTGTCCATTTCTTTACTTGTTTATTATCTATCTTCCTTATATTAACTTTACGAGCTCAGGTATCTTATCTTTTCTATTCCATGCTGCCTGACAATTACCAGCATGTAGATGGCCCTTAGTAAATGGAGGCCGCTAAACTGATTTTATCTACATAACATAAGGCCACCATATTATGCGATAGCCTTCTTCCAAAAGGCAAAGATACCTAGAGTATGGGTCTATCAATGCCAAATTCCGTTTTTTTTGTTTGTTTGTTTTTTCGTATTTTTTTTTATAATCAATATTTTTATTATGATATTGTGGGGTAGAGTTAAGGGTTAGGTATACAAATATGCTCCGTTCAGGCATCCTTGTTGATAAAAGGTGTCTCCCCGTCCCCAGACAGATGTTTACTACCATTAATCCCACCTTCCTTCCCCTCCCTCCTCCCCATAGTTTCCCTCCACTATCAGTCATTTTTTTATGGTAATACGTTGGGTGATCAAGGTCCCCTATATGAGTGAGAACATGTGATACTCAGATCTTTGTTTCTGTGAGAGGTCACTCAGTATTATAGACTCTAGCTCCATCCAGGTTGCTGCGAAATTCATGATTTTGTTCTTTTTTATGGCTGCGTAGTATTCCATCGTGTATATGTACCACATTTTTTAAATCCAGTACCGGTGCTTGCTTTAATTGGTCTGGGGTGGGGCTTGGACATCATTATTTTTTTCTTTTTTAATTTTAAAGTTGTGGGTTATAATTCAGGGTTAGGTATGCAAATGTTCATTATGCAGGTACCTTTGTTGATGAGGTGTGCCCCCTCCCCTGGAAGTTTCCCACTACTGCCACTCTCTTTTTTATAGTATTATGTTAATTGTTCAAGGTCCACTTATCAGTGAGATCATGTGGTACTTCTTTGTTTCTATGATAGATATCTCAGTATTATAGCCTCTAAGTCCATCCAAGTTGCTGCAAAGTTCATAATTTTGTCCTTCTTTATGACTGCATAATGTTACATCATGTATATGTACCACCTTTTTTAAAATCCAGTCCTCTTTTGATGGGCAGCACGGTTGGTTCTATGTTTTTGCTATTGTGAATATCGCTGCAATAAACATGCATGTGCGGGTATCTTTTTCTTAGAGAGATTTGAGTTCCTCTGAGTATATTTCCAGTAGGGGAATTATGGGGTCATAAGGGAGGTCAATTTTTAGATCTTTTATGAATCACCACACTGTTTTCCATAGAGACTGTACTAGTCTGCACTCCCATCAACAGTATTGAAGTGTTCCCTTTTTGCCGCATTCTCTCTAGCATCTGTTGTTTTCTGAGTTATTGATGATGGCCATCCTGATGAAGTTAGGTGGTATCTCATTGGGGTTTTAATTTGCATTTTTTTGATGACTTCTGAGGTTGAGCATTGTTTAAATGTTTTAATGTTGGCTGCTTGTATGTCTTCTTTTGAGAAGTGTCTATTCATATCTTTTGCCCACTTTGTAATGGGGCTGCTTGTATTTTTCTTTTTGGCACGTTTGAGTTCCTTGTAGATTGTAGATGTTTGGCCTTTGTCAGATACACAGTTAGCAGATATTTCTTCCCAGTCTATGTGCTGTCTTCTTGCTCTCTCAATGGTTTCTTTGGCTTTGTAGAAGCTTGTCAGTTTGATGAAGTACCACTTGTCTATCTTATCTCTTATGGTATAGGTGCTTGGGATTTTGATCAGGAGTTGGTTGCCAGTTCCAATGTCCATAAGGGTGTCTCCTGCATTTTCTAAGGTTCTTGTAGTTTGAAGTTTTATGTTTAGATTTTGATCCATTTAGAGTTGATCTTTTTGTATGGTGATAGGTAGGGTTCTTGTTTTAATCTTCTCCATTTAGTCAGCCTGTTTTCCCAGCACCATTTACTGAATAGGTTCTTCTCTTCCCAGTGGTTGAGGCTTTGTTGAAGATGAGTTGGTTGAGAAATAGAGGTTTTGCTTCTGGAATCTCTATCCAGTTCCATTGGTCTATATGCCTGTTCTTGTACCAGTACCAGACTGTTTTGATGTTTGCAGTCTTATAGTAAAGTTTAAAGTCTGGAAGTGTGATACCTCCTGGTTTTTGTTGTTGTTGTTGTTTGTTTGTTTGTTTGTTTTGCTGAGGATTGTTTTGGCTATTCGTGGTTTTTTATGTTTCCATATGAATTCCTGTATTGTCATTTCCAGGTCTGAGAAGAATGCTGCTGGTAATTTAATGGGTATTGTGTTAAATCTATAGATTGCTTTGGTAGAATGGACATCTTAACAATGTTGACTCTTCCAATCCATGAGCATGGAATATATTTCCATTTGTTTGTGTCATTATTGATTCCTCTGAGCAGTGTTTTGTAGTTTTTGTTGCAAAGGCCTTTCACTTCTTTGGTTAGGAAGATGCCAAGGTATTTCATTTTTTTTGGTGGCTATTGTGAATGGAATTATGCTTTTTAATTGGGGTCTGTTTGTTTATTGTTGTATAGGACTATGACTGTATTTTGCATATCGATTTTATACCCTGAGACTTTGCTAAAGTCCTTTATCAATGCAAGGAGGGTTTTTTTGTTTTTGTTTTTGTTTTTTTGAGTCGGAGTCTCACTCTGTCGCCCAGACTGGAGTGCAATGGCCGCTCCCAGCCACCGCAGCCTCAACCTGCTGGGCTCCGGCGATTCTTCCGCCTCAGCCTTCCGAGTAGCCGGAATTACAGGCGTGTGCTACCACGCCCGGCTGATTTTTTTTTTTTTTTTTGGATTTATTGTAGAGATGAGATCTCGTTGCCTGGATTTTTAACCTCTCTTGGGTTTTCGAGGTATAGGATCATGTCATCTGAAAGAGGGATAACTTAACATCCTTTTTCCTATTTGGATACCCCGATTTCTTTCTCTTGTCTGATTGCTCTAGCTAGGACTCTCAATACTCTGTTGAACAGGAGGGATGAGAGTGGGTATCCTCGTCTTGTTCCGGTTTTCAGAGGAAAGGGTTTCAATTTCTGTTTGCTTAGCAGTATGTTGGCTGTGGGTTTCTTGTAGATGGCTCTTACTATTTTGAGTTATGTTCCATTTACTCCTGGAAGTTCGAGAAGTGGTGCTGGATTTTATCAAAAGCTTTTTCGGCATCTAATGATATAATCATGTGGTTTTCTGTTTTTATATCTGTTGATGTATTGAGCTGCGTTTATGGTCTTGTGGTTGTTGACCCAGCCCTGCATCCCTGGGATGAAGCCTACTTGGTCTTGGTGGATGTTTTTTGAGATGTGTTGTTGGATTCGGTTTGCTAGAATCTTGTTGAGCATTTTAGCATCTATGTTCGTCAAGGATATTGGTCTGTAGTTTCTCTTTCTTACCTGGTTTGGGCATCAATGTGATGTTAGCTTCATAAAATGATTTGGGGAGAGTTATATCTTTCTCGATTGCCTGGAATACTTTTAGTAGGATTGGTATCCTCCTTGTATGTTTTGTAGAATTCTGCTGGAAAACCATCTGGTGCAGGGTTGTTTTTTGTGTGTGTGGATAGTTTTCTTATGACATAGTTGACTTCCTGGGTTAAATCCTGATTTCTCTGTGTCATAGGAATAACTCTGATAGCACAATCATGCTGATTGTGCTGGGCCCAGACATCTCAGTTTTAATAAATGTATTAGTTTGTGACAGCTGCTAAAACAAAGTACCACAAATTGGGGTGGCTTAAGTGAGAAAAATTTATTCTCTCACAGTTATTCTCTCGTAGATCTAGATGTTAGAAGTCTGATGTCGAGGTGTCATCAAGCTTGGTTCTTCTGAGAGCTATGAGGGAAAATCTCCATGCCTCTCTCCTAGCTGCTGGTGGTTTGCAATCTTCACTGTCTCTAGGCTGATCTCTACCTTCATGTTTGCATGGGTATTCTATGTGTGTGAATGTCTCTGATTTTTCTTCTTTATGAGGATACCAGTTAGATTGGATTAGTGGTCCATCCTACTCCAGTAAGATTTCATCTTAACTACTTATATCTGTAATGAACCTATTTGCAAATGAGGTCACATTCTGAGGTACTACAGGTTAAGACTTCAACATATAAACTTTAGGGGGATGCAAATGTTCCTGAAAAGCAAATACAATTCTTCTTAAAGAAAAATGTGGGAAATCATGACGTAAGGATATGGCCCTACTCTAGTTTTATAACATCAATATGAATATTATAGATTAATTCTTTAAAACATTTATGTGATTTATAAATTCATATATTTTAGTTTAAATATACCTAAAGGAGTTTTATATTCTATGGCAGTTCTTAGGATAAAAATATTATTTGACTTTCTTCTCTTTATCTTCTTTTGTGGCTACTGCAAAGTTTTGGCTCAATTATACTGATAACATACACAAATAAAATGTAGGTATTAATCACCACAAAACCTTTGAGATTCTGTAGATTATAAATTAGTCTGATTAGTGTAGTGAATCCCAATAAACATGTTAAGTTCCAAATGCTAATTGTAGCTATCATTCAGCAAACTAACTAGATTTGTTTTTCATTTACAGTAGAAAGGGTTAGAAATGGAAAACAGGGCTATTTTGATGGTTCACAGTCAAATATTGAATATTAATACTTAGGAGCAGTAATGGAATTAGTAGACAGTGAGACCGAGATAGCAGCAGAAAACTAGGACCCAAGGTTAACTAAAGATTTAGGAAGGATGATCCAGTGATTGAACTTGTGTCCCCAAGTATCTACCAAGACCACTTTCCTGAATGTCCTTTCTTCTAAGAATTTCTTAATTTAATCCAACAGTTTATCTTTCTAATAGCACTATTTTCTAATAAACACAATCTACAGATCTCTGAGAAGATGTTCTTGCAACACATAGATAAGGAAATAAGGAAAATACATGTTGGTCTATGTCTTGTCAGGAATATTTTAATTTTGTATCTTTACACATTTTAAATAGGAGTATTATATTTAGTATTAAGTTGCCATGTCAGGCTAACAATTATTGAAAATAGTTCCTAAATCTCAGTGGCTTAACATAAGAAATGTTTATTTATCAGTTATATTACATCAAAATGTGGACCAGTAAAAAGCTGTGATGTTGTATTCAGAGGCCAGAATCCTTTTGACCTGGTAACTTCCCTGTTTTCTAAGACTTTAGAGTCCCCTGCCAGATCTTGCTCAGCACGTGAGGCAAGAGAGTAAGCAAAAAGTATTACCCAGGATGTCCTTATAAGCCAGGACTCTAAGTGGCAAACACATCCATACTCATATTCATGGACTAGAACTCATTTACATGACTCTACCTCACTGTAAAGGAGGCCACAATCTGAATTCTCACCTCTTATCCTAGGAGAAAAAGGAAAAAGAAATGTAACATTCTATAGCAGTATCTCTGGCACACATTGGAATCAGTAATTCTATATTTGTCTTCACAATAGGTGGGAGATTAGAGAGATGATAGATAAGGAGAGAGAGAGAGAGAGAGAGAGAAATGTGTGTGGAGAGAGTTTCCTAACACATGAACAGCCAACATAACAAACTTTCTGTTATTTTAGAAATACTTATGTGCATGTAAAAATGTAATGGAAAATCTGACAGTTAAGAAGCACACCATTACTTAAATCTATGTTTTGATATTTTTTTATGAAAATAATATGATTTGATTTTTTTTCTTGAAAATGATGGATGATACAGGTTTCTAGTTATTTCAGATAGGCCTCTTCTCCAATTCACAGTATCAGTGAAGTTATGTTAGACTGAGCTGTTTTGAAATGGTGAAGATCTAGAATGTGCTAATGCTAAGAACACATATATTTGCATTGATAAGTAGTTCACTCTATTTTTTTTCCTGTTCACAACACTTGTAATTAAGTAAATAATCTGTGCCTTTTTTCTCCTGGCAATATCTTTGTTAATATCACTGGATTTTTGTCAGCTGTGTCAGTGAAAAATAATGGGAGCATTATAGCCTATCTGAATGCTGCTTAGAGAACTGGAAAGAATGGAAAAGCTGTACTCTTGCTAGGGCCTGGTGTTATTTCTTGAAGGTCAACAGTAATGCCTGCTTCCTATAAAAGAGGCATCGTTTTTACTGATAGAAACATTTACATGCAGAGATATGTTGCCATGGGTACTCCAGGGATACAGACCATAGTTCACCTTGACCATAGCCAACCAGTAGGAAAATAACATGATGGACGTCTTACAAATTTTCTTGGGAGGTGTCAGGTCCCTCTGAGGCAATGCAGGAGAAATCACAGTGCCATAATGAGACTCATAATTCACGTCAGCCCCAAGCCTTTTCATTCATTTTTAAATATTTTAGAACTCCATGATTCATAATGCCATGAGCTGGTTTTCCTTCAGAACTCTCATGCTCCCATTAATACCAACCATTTCTGCTTCTTGCCAAGAGACAAGCCCTGCAGTAATATATCACAAGGTTTAGTACTATCCTTGAATTGCTATGGTCAGAATATTTTACTGTACTAAATACAAAAGAACAGTTTTTAGAAAAATATTGAATCTTGAGAAAGAAATCAAGAAAGCAAGGAAAAATCTCTACACCATCCCAGATGTTATTTTAGAGTTATTTTTCATTTTTAACATAATGTACATTTTCTTTGTATGTGATAAGAGTTATACCTTAAGAAAAGGAAAAACATTAATATGTAATTGACATAAAATTCAGATGAAATTGGCCATCCATACTGCGAGGCTTAGAATAAGAAGTTTTTTGGGCATCAATCTGATTTTTACATTTTATCACCATCCTAACAAATAATAATGGTTGCAGTGCATTTCCTTTTTTAAACACTGTCACTCAGCAATTCATTTTTTCCAGTTAATTAAAAAGATTAAACATTATTAAGTAAGCAAAACAATTGAAGCAGTTTAAGATCATTTTGACACTACATAACATAAAACACATGCTGCCAAGGTGCAGGTAATCCTTTTGTTTGTGATACATTATCTATATGGCTGTTGTTCATCCCTGGCAGAATCCTCTACAAGATCCATGTCCTGTTCTACTCAGCAAGACTGATTTGTTATCACCTGAATCACAATATGGCACAGCAGTGTGGCACTGCAGGAATGACCTTCTATTCCATTCCATTCAACAAAATCCATTGGACCCACCTATCATTTGAAAGCTCCAATGGAGGCTCTAATTTGTTCCAGGTCCTGAGCCAATTCAAATTCAAACCGTAGTTTTATACAACTGTAGATGCCCCAACATCAAGTAGAAGTCATGATGGTTAAGCTCATTTTCTCTGAGACACAGTCTTAGAGTCTTTGTTTCTCTAATTGCTGAACTTTGAGCTGTGGGTCTAAGTAAGAAGACATTGTTTTGTGAGCTTTCTTTATTCCTCCTTTACTATGAGCAAAATTATTTTAAAAATTTTACTCGATATTTTGGACACTGTAAAGAAGAGGGTTAAGCTGAAAAAAACTTTCTGGTTTCACTATGGCTTCAAGAAAAAAACAACATTGGGAAGAAGAATAAAGAACAGGAGAAACATGGATTCCAAAGAAAAGAGAAGCAAATTAGAACTGTGCTCTAGTATTCCTAAATTATTTCCAGTCAACTCTTTTCTTCCACTTAAGGTAGCACAAATAATTAAGAAATTAAAGAAAAAATCTAATTCAAAGAAAATACAGCATAAGAAATTTGGATGATAGATAATGCTTAAGATCAGTGCAACCTTTACCCTAATCTTGATTTTATTCTCTTTCTTAATCCTCCTTATGAGTTAATGTTTTAGGCTAAGCAATATGTTTTTAATTTATCCCAAATCTGGTAATGTAGTCCATCAGTTTTATTTCAACAGATATCTACTGGGAGACAACTATCATAAGTAAATGATGGAAGACTTATGAGATTTCAGGAAACTTTCTAGGCATTTTTAAACATTTATTTTATTTCAGGGAATCCAAGTGCATGTTTGTTTCATGGACATATTGTGTTTATAGTGATGGGGATTGGGCTTCAGTGACCCATTCCCTAGATAGTGAACATTATACCCAATGGGTAATTTCTGACCTCTAATCCTTCTCCCTGCCTCCCCTCTTTTAGTGTTCCCACTGTATATTATTTCCATATTTATGGACATTTAGCTCCCACAGATAAGTAAGAACATGCAGTGTTTGGTTTTCTGTTTCTGAGTTATTTCACTTAGAATGATGATCTCTAGCTCCATTCATGTTGCTGCAAAGGACAAGATTTCATTTTTTTTCTATGGTTGCATAGTATTCCATGGTGTATATAAACCACATATCCTTTATCCAGTCAATAATTGGTGAGCACTTATGTTAGTTCTATGATTTTGCTATTGTGAATTGTGCTGTAATAAGCATACAAGTATCTTATTTATATAATGATTTATTTTCCTTTGGTTAGATACCTAGTACTGGGATTGTTGGGTTTTCTATTTTTAGTTCTTTGAGAAATCTCCCTACTGTTTTCCATAGAGGTTGAACTAGTCTAAGCATTTTATATGCATGAAATAATATGTTGTCCTTGATAATCTCCATGATGCATTATCATCATTTCCATTTTACAGATGAGAAATCTGAGGTATAATGAGGTTAAGGAACTTGTCCAAGTTCACATATATATTATGTGATGGCATGGCTTTTGAACCCAGGCAGCCTGTCACCAGCATCCACACTAAACACTATACCATGCACAGTATTATATTTGTACATACTAGAATTTGTCTCAAGGATTCTGACACGAAAAAACAATGATTAAGAAAAGAAGTCTAACTATACAATGTATGCAAATGTCTGCCTATAAATACTCAAAGCACAGCTTCTTTGCTTGCAGCACTTTGGCAATTCTAGCATATGAGGCAAATTTACATTTTGCATTTCATGGTAATTTTTATTCATTTTGCTCTTCAAACAAGCTCCCTTTCTGCCTTAAAAGGAAATAACAAATTTATCATACTGTTTAGCAATGTTTTTTAAAAAACGTGTGCCATGTACTATGTGTCTCCAAAGCAAATAGTCAGATTCTAGGTTTTCACCCCAAACCTTTTGTAAGCGTCTGAGGTACAGCCTGGGAATCTGAATTTCTACAAACTCCTGTGGTGTCTCTAATGCTTCTAAAGTTTGATTTAGAAGCTGCAAAGCTTTCTGGCCAGCTTTCAATGCATCACTTCTGCCTGCTCCAATTAGACTAATTAGATAGAATATATTAACTTTCCACTCTCTAGTCCTAATTATCTAAGAAATACAGCCTTTTAAGTGGCTTCCAAACAGTTCATACAACCTTGACCTTTCCTATCCAAATCACAAAGAAAAATACTCACAAGCTTGTGTGCAACCTAAGATTACCTAGTTCCTAATAAGTGAAAATGTTTTCTTCACTGTCTCAGCAGACACATCATTTATAGTTTCCTCCTTCAAGCATTTTTTAGTGCTTAATTTACCTTGGATCAATTCTTGGCTAAGCACTGACTCTAAATATTTTATAACTTGCTCTCTGCATTTATCTTAAAATGAGATTGTTTTGCCTAATGATTCTTTCAAGCAAAACTTTAAAAATTTCTCCCAAATGTTTGGAAGTATTTTGAGCAGAATAGTCTTTCACCAAATTTATTTCCTCCCATTGTATAATACATTATCAAAGTAATTTTATTCTTGCTTAGCCATAGTTAAAGCCAACTCTGAAGTTAGGAAGTATTATAATCAACAGCATACTGGACCACAGCCAGCTTAAATTTCTTAAAGCAAGCATTCCTAGACATGGTCCAGTTGATATGTGCAATAATAGTGATGATTGCTAGAATCACAAACAACTGCTGTGAGGTCAGCTGAAACAGATGTTGCAACTAGAAATTTGAAAAGTAACACTGCAAAGACATACTGAGTGGCAATTATAAATGATGCAGATTATTTGTGAGTTGCCAAGACAGATCAGAAAAGGAACAGATCTCCCAGATGTCAACATGGTTAATTTTGAAAAGATTAACTAGGTATAACCAAAAATCCTCCACTTAGTTATAAGTGATAGAACTGGAATTGTTAAGTGACTGTGTCACAAGCTACTAGGCTCTGAATGCAGCATGTTAATGTTAATGGTGCAATGGTAGTCAAAATCTGAAGCATAACTAAGTAAAAAATAGAGCTGGAGAAACAAATAAAGTTCACAATTACTTAGAAAACACAATATAAGAATGTATTTTATGAACCACATATCCTAACAAAGCTATATTATTATTACTTTTACACATTGAAAGAACAAGCAGTCAGTGTCAACCCTTTCAAACTAGTATTAAATCTGTATTTCAATGTAGCTCATATTTCCAGTTTCAAGGAGTTATTTTATATCTTCAACTGCATTGAAATACTGTTACAAATATCTATTAGAATAGAGTGATCAGTCTGGCACATTTGGGATTTGGGAAGGCGGACAATGAGATTTAATCTGTAAATATAGTGCTGCAGGAGACTCTTTATTGGATTAGGGTAGTGTTTCTTTTAAAGACTTTACCTTTTACATCAGTGGTTAATATAAATTGTGTTATATCAACTCAAAATAGATTTCACCATTACACCTTTAATATTAACATGTTACATTCAGAGCCTATTAGTTTGTGACAAAGTCACTTAACAATTCCAATTCTATCTCTTGTAACTAAGAGGAGGGTTTTTGGTTATACCTAATAATATGATAATCGTATTTCCATATAGTAAATTATTGTAAAATATTCATGTTAATTATCTGAGTTGAGTGAATATAAAAGATTCATATTTATTATAACCTATAATTTTGAAACCAATGGCTGCCATTAAAAATTTATTTTCTAAGAGAAGACTCAACTAAATTAAATCTTAAATGAAAAAGGGAACTCACAACGAATGTAACAAAAATACAAAGGGTCATAAGAGACTATATGACCAACTATATACCAACAAATTAAATAACTTATGAGAAATGAATAAACTCCTGAACACATACAATCTACCAAATTGAAACATAAATAAATAGAATATGAAAAGACTAATATGGATAAAGAGATATACTAGATTATAAAAAGCTCCCTGTCAAAGAAAATGGTTTTACTGCTAAATTCTACCAAACATTTAGAGAAGAATTAATACCAATGCTTCTCAAAATTTTCCACAAAATTGAAGAAGAGAGACTACTTCCAAATTCATTTTATGAGACCAGCATTATGAAGTTAGAGCCAGACAAGGACACTATAAAAAAAGAAAACTGCAAGCCAACATTCCTGATGAGCATATATATAAAAACCATCAACGAGAAACTAGCAAAGTGAATTCAAATAGTACATTAAATTCAGCAGTAAATGATTCACTGTGATCAAGTGGGATTATCCAGGGATGCAAGAATTGTTCAACACATGCAAATGTCATAACACATTTGTAGGAGAAGGGGAAAAAACTTATAATTATCTCAATAAATTAAGAAAAAACATTTGACAATGTTCGACACATTTTCATGATAAAAACTCTCAACAAATTGCATATAGAAGGAACGTATCTCAACACATTGAAAGTCATATATGACAAACTCACAGCTGATATCATACACAGTGGAGAAAAGTTGGGAAGTTTTTTATCTAAGATCAGGAAGAACACAGGGATGCCCACTTTCATCTCTCCTACCCAACAAAGCACCAGAAGTCCTAGCTGGAGCAATTAGGTAAGAGAAACATAAACAAACAAATAAGCAAAAGGCATCTAAATTGAAAAGGAAAGAGTTAAATTGTCCCTGTTTACAAATTGCATAATTTTGTGTATATAAATCCTTAAAGAATCCACCAAAAAATGTTAGAACTAATAAACAAACTCAAATGTTACAGAATAAAAAATGAGCATGTAAAAACTTGTAGCAGTTTGGTGCACTAACAGGAAACTATCTGGAAAAGAAATCAGGAAAACAATCACATTTACAATAGCTACACACACACAAAAAAAATAGTTAGGAACAAATTTAATGCAAAAAGTGAAAGATTTGTACACTGAAAACTATAAAACATTGGTGAAAGAAGCTGAAGAATGCCTCAATAAAGGGAAAGATACCCCATGTTTATGGATTAAAATAATATTGTTAAGGTGTTCATACTTTACAAAGTGATTTGCAGATTTAATACAATCCCCATCAAAATTTGACATTTTATGCAGAAATAGAAAAAACAATTCTAAAATGTGTATGGAACCCCAAAAGACCCCAAATGGCCAAAGTATTCTTGAACCAAAAGAACAAAGTTGGACACATACTACCTGACTCCAAAATATGCTACAAAACGATAGTAATCAAAACAACATTGTACTGGCATAAAAACAGATACATATCCCAATGGAACAGAATAAAGAGACTAGAAATAAATTCATGCATTTTTGACCAAGCAATTTTTGACAAAGATGTCATGAATACAGAAAAATGAAATTAATATTTCTTCGGTAAACAGTCTTGAGGAAGCTGAATATATACATGCAGAATGACGTTAGACACTCATGTCACATCATATACAAAAATTAACTCACGTACAAAAAAAATGGATTCAAGACCTAAACATAAGACCTGAAATTATAGAACTACTACAAGAAAACATAGGGGAAAAGCTTTATGACATTGGTCTGGGCATTGATTTTTGTATATGAATCCAAAAACACAGACAGCAAAAGCAAAAATAGACAAATGGGATTACTTCAAACTCAAAAGCTTTTGCACAGCCAAAAAAAAAAAACAATCAAGAGAGTAAAGAGACAGCGTGTGGAATGGGAGAAAATATTTGTAAACCATAATCTAATAAAGGGTCAATTAATATTCATAATATACTTAACTCAATAAAAAGAAAGCAACTAAAGCAATTAATAATGGACAGAGGATTAAAATACACATTACTCAAAAGAAGACATACAGATGGCAAACAGGATATATGAAAAAATGTTCCACATTACTATTAATTATGGAAATGCAAATTGAAACCACAATGAGATATCACTTCACATTTGTTGGAATGGTTGTTATCAAAAGACAGCTAATGTTGATGAGAATGTGGAGGGAAGCAAACCCTCATACTCTGTTGGTGGGAATATAAATCAGTCTCCCTACTACTAAGAACAGCATGAAGGTCCATAAACTAAGCATAGAACATGATGCAGAAATCCCACTACTGGGTGTGTATGCAAGGAAAATAAAATCAGCATGTCAAAGAGATTATCTGTACTCCCATGTTTATTGCAGCATTATTGATAATAGCCAATATATGGACTCTATGGAATCATCCTAAGTGTTTATCAACAGATGAATGAATTGATATATATATACAATTAAGTATTATTTAGCATAAAACAGAAAATTCTGTGTCTGCATCAATGTGGAAGAATCTGGAGGACATAATGTTAGGTGAAATAAGCCAGCCACAGAAGAACAAATATTTCATAATCTCACTTATATATGGAATTTTAGAAAGTTTAATTCATAAGAGTAGAGAGTAGAATGATGGTTCTCAGAGGCTGAGAAGTTGTTGGACAAAGGCTACAAAATTTCAGATAGATAGGAGGAATAAGTTCAAGAAATCTATTGTAGAGCATGATAACTATAGCTAATAACAATATATTTATTGTATTTTTAAAAATAAGAAATAGAAATAAAAAATGTTGTGCTCATAGAAGGAAAGAGTAGAATGGTGATTGTCCAAGACTGGGTGGGTGGAGATGGGGGAAAAGGAGATGTTGGTCAAAGAATACAAAGTTTCAACTAGACAGGAAGCAGTTCCACTTTTGGTTTTGTAATCCAGTATACTTCCAAATTGCTAAAAGAGTAGGTTTTAAACATTTTCACCACATAAAAATGAAATATAGGTGAGGCAATGAATGTTAACTTGTTTATTTTACTTGATTTAATCTTGATTTATACAATGTATAGATCCATCAAAACATAACATTGTTCTCCATATAAATACACTTATTATTTAATTAAAAAAATTAAAAGGTAGGTATTTTAAGTTTTGAGGGTGGTTTGTAATAAAGCAATGGCTGATATGCCAAGAGTTACTATGTTCCCCAATATACTTATGACAGCTGTATTGCTTTATAATTTCATATTAATTAATATTATTTAAAAGGATGAAAAACATTTATCACCTGATAAATTTTGCATCTGTTCTGTATAATTCACTCTATGTGCCCCTTAAGAGGTTCAATTTCAAAAGATGAAATTCTGACTTATCTACTCAAAGCCCTTCCTTTTGTCAGAGGCTACTTGCCCATTTTCTGATCCAAAGCTTGTTTGAAGTCACTATTCTTAGGGTTGCCTGTCTGGGACTTAGGGTTTAAGTAGAACATTTCAGCATTTTTAGCTTTCTGGTCTTTCTTTCAGCAGCCTCTGATCATAATCCCACAATATACATCTAACACACTGAATACTAGTGTTTTTGATCAGAGTCCCAACTGGAATGACACTTGCTTAAATGCTTGAGTTCTTTATTTTATATAGCTCAGTTCCTTGCTCTCCACTTTTCTTCCTTTGGCTGATATTGTGATTAACTTTTCCTTGGTAAGGAAATCTAGGATTATTCATAATGTTTTTATTTATTTATTTAATTTTAACGATGTGGGGTAAAATTCAGGTTAGGTATACAAATGTTCATTATGCAAGTACCCTTGTTAAGGAGGCATTCCACCCCCCGCCCCCCGCCACCACCCCGGGGCAGTTTCCCTCTGCTGCCAATCCCACCCCTCCTCCCCTGGCAGTTTCCTGCTACCACCAATCCCTTTCTTATCATATTATACTCATAGTTTATTTAGCAAAGAAGTTACTCATTCCAGTTGCCAAGGATATCTGAGGATGTTATGATCAAGACATACCTTTAAATCATGTCCTAGTCTTTCTTTAAACCAGTGTTACTGAATTAGATAAGTGAGTTAAGTAATCTATACTTGTACTACTGAAACACATTAAGCAATTCACAATTTAGATTTTTTAAAGTTACTAGATTTTTTTTTCTATCTCTCAGAAATTGAGCATTTTTACTCAAATTTTATTTGGAAGAACTGGTCACATGGTTCTCCTTACATGCAGAGAACTTGGCAGTGCAATTATTATCTTGGAGCTGCTCCCCACAACCACTCTAAACTAAGGGAAGATGAGACTTTAATGAGCAGTTGACTGTCTCTAAGATACAATAGTCTCTTAAAAGCCTCTACTAAGACCAAAAGTCTTAGGTTTCCAAAGATATACGTGAACTCCACTTTTGTTACTACTTCAGTTCTAATTCTTGAGCTCACCACAAGTACTGTAGAAAATTTAGAAAAGAATATTCAAGAATCTTTACAATTTATCCATTTCTTACAAAAGATATTTCAACAACAAAAATCTTTGAAAGTACTTTGTATTTCTACTTTTCAGTTTCATATTCTTAAATTATAGTGCAATAGTTTAGCGACCTAATTGCGAATTCTAATAATTATCCTCTTATAATGCTCTTCATCTCAGCTAGAATAGGATATATGTTCTCAACTTATTAATATTTCCTGGTCATTAGCATTTTTCATTAAACTTCCTCAATAGGTCAGGTCCCCACTGATTTCAATGTAGTTGTGTATGGATACCACAAAGAATGGTTACAAGGAAAAATATACAGAATCAGAATTACTCTGCAAAGTAATTAGGCTCTCTCTATTCATAGAAATAGATTTTTCACCAGTGACAACACAATACAATTAAGGCAGGTCTGTTGTAACTTGCCATGGTTGTAGTCAGCTGATATTAATATTTCTTTAGGAAACACTTGAATAAATAGTGTCCCATCATTTGTATTGTGATAATTTTGTCTCATAAGAATTTCTGTGCAATTCAATATAGAACTATGTTAGTACCAATGGCTTTACATTAAACTCCAATTTTTTATAAGTTTAAAACTTCTCTTTGTGATTTTTTGAAGCATATTCCATTTACTTATTACACACCTTCTGACAGACCTCCTATTTACCTAACAGCTTAAGGATGTGTTGTTCTACACAGAAATAACATATTAACAATGATACTGGTGTTGCATTTACAGTTGACAAAATCGCTTTTCATGTTTTTCATTTAATATTTATAACAATGTTGTGAGGCTCAGAGAATGCCTTGTCAACAGAAACACAACTTGTCAACAAAAGAACTGATTTTAAATTCAAGTCATATAGTCCCCAAAAGTAAGTAGTTTGTCTGCTACATTATGATGAGCTTTTAAGTATTTTTTATAATGCATGAACCCGAAATAATTTGAGAGTGATGAAACTGAGTTATTGATAGCAGATGCACAGAAAGATATCAATAAATATATAAACTTTAATAAAAGATAAAACCCAACACATTATAAAGGGTGGGAAAGATGGATGGATGGACAGACAGACGGGAGAATGGAGAAGATAAGAAAAAGTTATTTAGGAAGAGGAACTGAATTTCTGCATATAATCAGAAATGAAGAGGAGGTTGTGTATGGAGACCAAGAGGAAACTGAAATATATGGGCAGAGGGGATAAAGGAGAAGAGAGTAGAAAGGAAAGAGGCTAGACTAGTTAAAAGAGACCCAAGGCAGTAAACTTTAGACTAACAAGATAGTAGCAGACCAATATGAGTTCTTGAGATGCAAGTATTCAGGGAAAGTTCTTTAAAGAAGGAAATATTCGGCAGTAGACTTTGTGACAGCTTGAAAATAAAAGACCGAAGTCAGCCAGTCTGTTGCTGACATGTTGAAATGTAGAGTGAAGCAAAAGAGAGGCCCAGGTTCAGAACTGTATTGAACTTAAGGAAAAAGTCAAAGTAAAGTGTTAGATAAAGCCCCAAAATTTTAGAAAGGGGGATTGATGAATGTGAGATTAAAGGAGTAATTTATTTTCAAATTAATGTTGAGGGAATCTAGGTCAAAATAAAAACCTTATTTCTAATGTAAAGGCTCCTCTGTTGATCAACCTATTTCTAATCTATGCAATTTGGGCTTTATTCCTGAATATTAGAAAGTTCTAAGAGCTCATGTTTATTAGATAAATACTCAACTTTAGAGTTACTTTCCCTAAAGAATAGGAACTTTTTTTTTTACTGTCCTAACAGAAGTGGCTACTATGCTTAAAAATAAAATACTAAATGTCTTCATAAAACAAGCCTGTATGTTTCTCATTGTGTGAAGCTATTAATCCTGACCTTTAGAAAAGCTTTCCAATTTATACACAAAGCAGAGCTTTGGCTTTTAGGCTTTGAAGTAAACAGACTTTAGATATTGCTGCTCAAAGCAGTTGGGTGTTTGGAATTATATAGATGACAAAGAATTTTAGAGATATTTTAGCTTTCCATTTTGCAAACAGGGAAACTGAAACTCAGAAAATGTATCGAAGATGTAGCTGAAATTAGCAGCAGAAATGGGACTAGAATTCAGATCTTTGACTCTGAATTTAGTGTTCTAGAATTTTCTACATGGAATATTATTAGCAGTACATAAAAGAGCTTGGGTGCCGGGAATAGTACAAAGTGATTTTAGATCTGTTACCAAACAGTCCAATGAATCAGGTACTATTATGACTCCTCCATCTCAGGGAACAGCAAACAAGAGATGCAAGTCTGTAGTAACACATCCAGAAAATATTTGAATAACTCACTTAAGGTTACACATTAGGGAGGAATAAGGCTAGACTTTGAGCCCACATAATCTGCTTCCAGAGGCTGTGCCCCCATGTTGTCCCTCCAGTACCTGCTACAATTCTAGTTTCTAAGAACTTCATATGCCACCTTCAAAACAGAATAGTAACTATAATGGAAAGAAATAATAAAACTGGTTATTATCTGTTTCTTCAACCAAAGATGATATTCAGTTTTTGGCAAGAGAGTTTTTGATTGTTAAAAGCTTGAGACAGTAAGTATTACAAACTCCAGCCAATTGAAAAATATTTCACTTATCCTGCTGTTCCTAGGGCTCAGGAAAGAGTAAGTTCTGTTTTGGCTATTCGTGGTCGATATTTTCTCACTTGTAAGTGGACCTTGAACAATTATAATACTATAAGAAAGGGATTGGTAGTCGTAGGAAACTGTCCGGGGAGGGGGAGTGGGATTGGCAGTGGAGGGAAACTGCTAGGGGAGGGAGGGACATACCTCATCAACAAGGGTATCTGCATAATCATTTGTATACCTAACCCTGAGTTGTACCCTACATCTTTATAATTTAAAAAAAAGAAAGAGTAAGTACTTTGAAGGAAAGCCCAGAATTAGGGTTGAGAACCAGGACTCCAGTAGATGGAAGAGTGCTAACAAAGAGGTAGGGTGTGAATAACGATGGGGGTGGACAGTGGCATCAAACACTGCAGGGGATTCAAATGAGAAGAGAATTGAAAAAGAGTTATTGGTTCTGGGAGTTAGGAAAGTGTTAGTGAATTTTGAGGAGCAATTTCAGTGAAACCTGGCTTGCAGAAAGCCAAGGCATAAACCTCAAGACATAAAGTGTGTTGCACCACTTCAGATTTCTAAACGTGTAACAAAACTCGATTACATTTCAGAAAATTCAGTTTTGCAGTATTATGGCAGACTGGAAATATTTACCTGAGTTTTCAAATTGTTTTATTTAATAAACTGCTACCATTCAATAAGCATGAAACAAATACCAAAACTTATAAAAGATAGGCGGTAAAAAGTTTTCTTCCTTTCCCCATCCACCATCTGCCCCATTCCCATCTCTTCCTACGGGGAATCGATCTTACTAGTTTCTTCTTTATCTTTTCAGATTATTTTTTAGGTCAAGAAAAAAACACACTTCTACTGATAGCAGTGCCCTAGACTGTTATGTACTTGCCTTCCTTCTGCATTAAATGCATCCTGAAAATCTTTCCATGTTAATTAATGAGTCTACTTTTTAAAAAATGTTGAATAGTATTCCATTGGGGGTATAATATAATTAATTCTATTAGTTCTAAATAGATAAGAAAAATAAGATTGTTTACAATTGTTTGCTGTCACTCATAGGGTTGCAATATTCTACATATATGTCCTTGGACATCTTTATCTGCATGTATGCAAATAAACCTCTCGGGTAAATTTTTAGAAGTGAAACTTCTAGAGGAAGGATATAAACTCTTGCAATATTGTTATGTATTGCCAAAGAGTCATGTCTTCCTATTGTACCAATTTGCCACCTGTGATCAATGTGTAAAAGCATATTTCCTACTTCCTTACCAATGCTGTGTTAGCAAATTTGGAAATTTAATTTTGTAAATCTGATAGGTAAATATATCTCAATATAGTTTTCAGCAATATTTGTCTTATTATGCGTGAAGAGCATCTTTTTACATGTTCAGGAGTCATTTGCAGTTGATGTTCTATAGCACATCTGTTCATGAAATCTGTTTATTTTTCTTCTGGGTTGTTATTTTTCTTGCTAATAGGAGTTTTTTGCATACATGGTAGCTTAGCCCTTTGCCAACAAAATGAGCTAAAAAAAAATTCTTGCCCAATTTGTTATGTCTTTTATTTTACGTCTAGGTTTTTCACAATGTAGATACTTTTTTGGTTTAGATTTTACATAGGTGAATTTATTAGGCCACTCAGTTATGACTCCTGAAATTTATGTCTTAGTTACAGAGATCATCTTCACTTTGAGATTATAAAATAATCTTCTTTTGTATTCTTAACATTTTGACTTTTTGCATTAAATTATTTCTTATTTTTGAAACGATCTTGGTGTACAGTATCAGATATAGACTCAATTATATTTTTTCCTAGATATTACCTAAATTCTGCAACACTATTAATTCAATAGCCCATATTTTTCCCACTTACTTGAGATGTCTTATATTAAACACACACACACGCGCACACACACACACACACACACACACATACATTCACTTGTCTGTTACTGAAATTTCTCATCTGTTTTATCAGTTTTTTATGTATGATCATATTTAATATGATGCTATTTTAATTACATGTTTAATGCAATGCAATTTTAATACAATACCTGTACAGTATGCTTTAAACATCTGCCAGGACTTTATCTTCTCATTGTTCTTTTCCTACAGAGTATTTTGTTTACAGACAAACCACAGAGATATTGCTGGTTCAGTTCCAGACCACCACTATAATGCAAATATTGCAATAAAGCTAGTCACATGAATTTTTTTGGTTTCCCAGTGAATATAAAGGTTATATTAATACTATACTGTAGTCGATTAAGTGTGCAATGGCATTATGTCTGAGGAAACATTGTACATACTTTAATTTAAAAATACATCTTGCAAAAAAATTTCTAACATTCATCTAAGCTTTCAGTGAGTTGTAACCTTTTTGCTGGTGGAGGGTCTTGTCTCAATGCTGATGGCCGCAGACTGATCAGGATAGTGGTTGCTAAAGGTTGAGATGTGGCATCTTCTTCAAACAAGGCAATTATAAAGTTTGTGGCATTGATTAACTCTTCCTTTCATGAAAGATTTCTCTGTAGTATGTGTCACTATTTGATAACATTTTACCCACAGTAGAACTTTTAAAAAATTGAAGTCAGTTCTCTTAAATCTGCCTCCGCTTTATCAACTAACTTCTTATCATAATTCTTTTGTTGTCATTTTATAATGTTCACAGCATTTTTACCAGAATCGATTTCATCTCAATAAATCACCTTCTTTGTTCATTCATGAGAAGCACCTTCTTATCTGTTAAAGTTTGATCATGAGTTTGCAGGAATTCAGTCACATCTTCAGGCTTCATTTCTAATTCTGGTTCTCTTGCTATTTTCACTCCACCTGCAGTTACTTCTTCCATTGAAGCCTCAAACCCTTTCAAGTCATCTATGAGGGTTGGAATCATCTTCTTTCAAATTTCTGTTATTTTGTCCTTTTCCCATGAATCATGGTTGTTCTTAATGGTACCTAGAATGATTAATCACCCTCATACACAAGCAACACACACGTTCCAGGTTCAAGTGTGCACACTTAGGGGCCTCACCCTCATACATACGCAACACACGTGTTCCAGTTTTAAGTGGGCACACCTACAGTTACTTCCTCCATTGAAGTCTTGAACACTTTCAAGCTATCTATGAGGGTTGGAATCATCTTCTTACAAACTTGTTATTTTGACCTTTTTCCATGAATCATGGATGTTCTTAATAGTATCTAGAATGGTGAATCTCCCTCATACACAAGCAACACACACATTCCAGGTTCAAGTGTGCACACTTGGTGGCCTCAGCCTCATCATACACATGCAATACACACGTTCAGATTCAAGTGTGCACACCTAGGTGGACTCATCCTTATGCACAGGCAATACACATGCTCCAGGTTTAAGAGTGCACGCCTGCAGTTATTTCCTCCGTTGAAGTCTTGTACCCTTTCAAACCATCTATGAGGGTTGGAATCATCTTCTTTCAAACTTCCAGAAGGTTTTCAATTTACTTTGTCTAGATCCATCAAAAGAATCACTATCTATGGCAGCTGCAGCCTTACAAAATGTGTTTCTTAAATAATAATTCTTGAAAGTCTAAATGACTGCTCAGTCCATCAGCTGTAGAATGGATATTGTGTCTATCCAATGAAAACATTGATTTTCCTGTTCATCTCCATTAGAGCTCTTGGGTGACTAGGTATGGTGTCAATAAACAGTAATATTTTCAAAGAAATACTTTTGGGTTTTAAACTGTTCAGAAAACCACACTGTAAACAGATGTGCTATCTTCCAGACTTCTTTTATTTTACTTATAGAGCACAGGCACAGTGTATTCAGCATCAAAACTGTAAATAAGTATTGACTTCCAACTTAAAATCACCAGCGGCAATAGCCCCTAATGAGAGTCAGTCTGCCAATTGAAGATTTGAGAACAGGCATTGACTTCTTCTCTCTAGGTATGCACTTTCTAGATAGCATATTCTTTCTTCTTCTTTTTTTTTTGAGTTGGAGTCTCACTCTGTCGCCCAGACTGGAGTGCAGTGGATGCTCCCTGCCACTGCAGCCTCGACCTGCTGGGCTCCGGCGATCCTTCTGCCTCAGCCTTCCAAGTAGCCGGAATTACAGGCATGTGCTACCACGCCTGGCTGATTTTTTGATTTATTGTAGAGATGTGGTCTGCTGCCCGGCAGGTCTCGAACCCGCGGGTTCAGGTAATCCACTCACCTCAGCCTCCCAAAGGCGTGGGATTACAGGCTGAGCCACTGACCCCGGCTATAGCATATTCTTTCAACTGAAGGTTGTTTCATCCATATTGAAAATCTGTTGTTTAGTGTAGCCACCTTCATCAATGATATTAGCTAGATCTTCTGGATAGCTTGCTGTAGCTTCTGTGTCAGCACTTGCTACATTATCTTGTACTACTGTGTTATGGAGGGGACTTCTTCCCTTAAACCTCAAGAACCAACCTCTGCCAGCTTCAGATTTTTCTTCCTTACCTTTATCATCCATCAAACAATTGAAGAGAGCTAGCATCCTGCTCTGGATTAGGCTTTGTCTTAAGAGAATGTAATGGCTGATTTTATCTTCTATCAAAACCACCAAAACTTTCTCCATATCAGCAATAAAACTTTTTTCACTTTCTTATCATTTGTGTGTTCACTGGAACAGCACTTTTAATTTCCTTCAAGAACTTTCTCTTTGCATTCACAACTTGGCTAACTGTTGGGTACAAGAGGCCCAGCATTTAGCCTTTCTCCACCTTCTATGTGTCTTCCACGGTAAACTTAATCTGTGCCTTTTATTTAAAGTGAGAGATGTGCAACACTTCCTTTCACTTGAACACTTAGGGGTCATTGACACTTATTAATTGGCTTAATTTCAATATTGTTGTGTCTCGGGGAATAGGGAGGTTTGAGGAGAGGGAGAGAAAGACAAGGAAACAGCTGATTAGTGGAGCAATGGGAACATGCTCAACATTTAAGTTTTAAGTTTGCCGTGTTACATGGGGAGGTTGTTGGCACTCCAAAACATTTACAATAGTAATATCAAAAATCAATGATCACAGATCATAGTAACAGATATTATGATAATAATAAAATTTGAAATACTGGAGGAGTTACCAAAATGTGACACATGAAGTAAGCCCATAATGTTAGAAAAATGGCACCAACAGTCTTGCTCATTATGGAGTTGCCACAAACCTTTAATTTGTAAAAAGTGTAATATCTACAAAGTGCAATGTAGCGAAGCACAATAAAAGAGGCATGCCTGCATTTATTTTTGATATAAAATTATCACCTTATCAAGTTGTGAAAAAATATTAATGATACTTTTAGTGTTGCATTGTGAATTAGTTTACTGAAAAACTAATCAGTTTAAAAATAATGCATTTAACTAAAATTATTAGGAAGTTGAGTTTTCTTATCCTAGAGCGTAGACTCAATTTGAGGAAGTCTAAATTTTTATGTAACTTACTTGTACCTTAAATTTTTTAAAAATAAGCTTATCTGGTGGCTCAGCCTGTAATCCCGCACCTTTGGGAGGCTGAGGTGAGTGGATTGCCTGAGCCCGCAGGTTCGAGACCCGCCTGGGCAGGCGAGATCTCATCTCCACAATAAATCAAAAAATTAGCTGGATGTGGTAGCGCATGCCTGTAATTCCGGCTATTCGGAAGACTGAGGCGGAAGGATCACCGGAGCCCAGCAGGTCGAGGCTGCGGTGGCTGGGAGCGGCCACTGCACTCCAGTCTGGGCAACAGAGTGAGATTCCAACTCAAAAAAAAAATAAGCTTATCTTATTAAAATTATTTCTAAGAATGCTTTTATTATAATGCATTTTATTGTGTATGTGGTCTGATTTCATTTTGCATAGAAAAGCTAATGATAGCTAAAGACTAATTTTACATCCTCTGATTTAGTGAATTATTTAATTTTGTAGCATTGTCTAATTTTTGTAGCATTTTTAGTTGACTTCTTAGATTCTTTAAGCATACAATGACATGATCAATGAGTAGTCCTGGTATTACGCCTTTTACAAGTCTTAGCACTCTGATGTCTTATTTTTAATGATTACATTAACTCATATATCCAATACATTTTAAAATAATTATAGTAACCAAAACAGGTGGTAGAAATCACACACTAATTTAAGCAGGGGAAGTTTAATATAAACAATGATGTAAACTGTGATAGAAGAAAACTATAAAGACATAAAGAGAACTCTAAATGGTAACTGGAAATTGAAAAAGAGTTATCTAAAGTAGGACAAACTTAGAAGGGGATTCCTCCCGACCCCAAGTCAGGGTACCACACCTCACTGGAGAATGTGTGAATGGAGCACACTGGATGGAAATGTTCAGAGCTGGTCCACAGTCATTGGGAAAGTAAGAGACAGCTCTCCAGGGAGAATTGGTGGGTTGGGACTGGCAGAAAAATCACTGTGGCAGGAAACTGAAGCCAGGAATGCAAGTAGGAACAATTCTCAGAGGCCACGTGAGCTGAGGATGGTGGGCAAGTGACCCAGGAAAGACACTTCAGGGACAGGGCCTAAGGTGTTTCCAAATCAGAAGAGTCAAAGAAAGGAGGTTATCAGGCCCCAGCTGGAGGGTGAGAATTCCCTAATGTTTCACAAGTGACTGTTGGGGACGAACAAGGAATGAAATAAATAACAAACTTATAAGCATGGAAAGTAGAATTAACCAAGCAGAAGAAAGAATTTTAGAGTAAGAGGACCAAAATATGGGATTAACCCAAACTGTTAAAAACATTTAAAAAGAAGCTGAAAAAGATAGGGGGAAAAAAAGCCTGCAAGAAATGTGTGATTATATCAAGTGACTGAACCTAAGAATATTTGGAATTCCTGAGGCAGATAGAGAGACAGAGACCACCCTGGAACAAACATTTCATGAAATTACCCAAGAAAACTTCCCTCATCTCATCAGAGATGTGACCATTCAAGCAAAAGTTTCAGAGAACCCCTGCAAAACATCAAATGAGAAGACCAACTCCTAGATACACAGTAATTCACTTACACAAAGTAGGTACAAAAGAAAAAATTGTAAAGTCAATAAGAGAGAAAGGTCAGACTGTCTCCTGAGGAAGACCAATTAGAATAGCAGCAGATTATCTACAGATACACTATAGACTAGAAGAGACTGGAGTCCAATTTTCAAAGTTCTCAAAGATATACAATTCTAACCATGAATTTCCTACCCAGCTAAACTAAGCTTCATCAAAGATGGAGAATTAAAATCTTTCCCAGACATTCAATCCCTAAGAGTTTACGCCACCTCCAGATCAGCTCTACAAGAAACACTTTAAAAAAGTATTAAACACAGAAGAAAAAAAAAATGACCATACCCTTCCCAACAATGGAGAAAAAAGATGGAAAGCACACATAAATCTACCCCAAAATGAAAAGAAAGCAAACAAACAAACAACAACAAAAACTCTATAAGACAGGGATAAACGCTCACATCTAAGTAGTTAGCCTGAATGTTAATGGACTAAATGCACCATTGAAAAGACATACATTGGCAAAATGGATTTAAAAAACTTGATGCAACAATATTCTATCTCCAGGAGACTCATCTCACTGGAAAGTACACTCACAGACTTAAAGTAAAAGGATGGGAAACAAATTTTCAGAAGAATGGAACACAAAAGAAAGCAGAAGTTGCAATCTTAATATCCTTTAAGCTATGAAAAATTTAAAAAGATATGGAAGATCACTACATTATGATAGGAGTTTCAATCCATCAACAAGAAATATCCATCTTAAACCATATATGCACCCAACATAGGAGCACCAACTTGTATAAAGCAGCTTCTGGGTAAACTAAAAAAGATATTGACTCTAACAATATCATTGTTGGGGATGTAAATACCTCACAAAAAATACCTAGATAGATCATTGAGGCAAAACATCAACAAGGAGATTGAGAACCTCAATTTGATGCTTGACCAAATGGACTTAATAAATACCTAGAGAACACTCCACTTGACAACCATGGAATATACATTCTACTCATTACCACATGAAATGTACTCTAAGATCAACCACATCCTTGGCCATAAATCAAGCATAAACAAATTTCATAAGCTTGAAATACTGCCATGCACTTTCTCAGACCACAATGGAATACAAATAAATATCAACAGCAACAAAGTTCTCCAAAACCCACAAAGACATGGAAACTAAACAGCATAATGCTGAACAACTCCTGGCTCAACACAGAAATCAAAACTTCCTGGAAATGAATGAAAACAAAGAAACATCTTACCAAAACCTCTGGGATGCCATAAAGAAGTATTAAGAGGGGAATTCATATCTCTACAAACACACATGAAGAAAATGGAAAGATCAAAAGTTAACAGCCTAATGAATCACTTAAGAGAGCTGGAAATACAAGACCACCAAAACCCTAACTTTAACAGAAGAATCCATATAATCAAATAAAAGTCCAAATATGGGACATAGAAGATAAAAAGATAATACAAAAAAATCAGTGAAACAAAGGACTGGTTCTTTGAAAGGATAAACAAGATTGATAGGTCCCTAGCCAGACTGACCAGAAAAAAGAGAGAAAAAGCCCCAATAAACACAATCAGAAATGTAAAAGATCAAGTCACAACTGACCCTGAAGGAATACAAAAGTTTATCAGAGATTACTATGCACATATGTATGGAAACAAACCCAAAAACCTAAATGAAATGGAGAATTTTCTGACATCACACAACCTTCCAAGGCTGAAACAAAAGAAATTGAGACCCTAAATTGACCAGTAACAACCCAGGAAATTGTCTTCATTATTAAGAAAACTATTTACAAAAATAAAAAATTTGAAAAATAAGCCCTGGACTAAATGGCTTTCCAGCAGAATTCTACAAAACATACAAGTAGGAGTTAATATCAATTCTATTGAAAGTATTACAGACAATTGAGAAAGATGGAACTCTCCTCAAGTCATTTTATGAAGCTAACATCACATTAATACCCAAACTGGGTACAGGTACAATAAAGAAAGAGAAATATGAGGGATCATTGTATTGCTGAACATAGATGCAAAAATTCTCAACAAGATTCTAGCAAACCAGATACAACAACACATCTTAAAAGTCATCCACCATGACCAAGTAGGCTTCATTGCCAGGTTGCAGGGCAAGTTCAACATCCACAAGACCAAAAACATAATTAAATACAGCAACAATGTAAAAAAAAAGAACCACATGATTATATCATTAGATGCAGCAAAAGCTTTTGATAAAATTTAACATCCCTTCTTGATAAAATACCCTCGAACACCTACGCATAGGTGGAACATACCTCAAAATAGTAAGAGCCATCTATGATAAACCCATAGCTAACATACTGCTAAAAAGACAGAAATTGGTGACATTTCCCCTCAAAACTGGAACAAGACAGGCTGCCCATGCTCACACCTCCCGTCAGACATGGTGTTGGAAGTCCTAGTTAGAGCCATCAGACAAGAGAAGGAAAGCAGGGTTTTCCAAATAGGAAAAGAAGAAGTTAAGTTATCCCTCTTTATAGATGACATGATCCTATACCTTGAAAACCCAGGAGAATCTGTCAAAAAACCTCCTTGCACTGATAAAGGACTTTGGCAACATCTCAGGGTATAAAATAAATGTACAAAAAACAGTTGTGTTCCTATACACCAATGATAAAAAATAGAAACCCAAGTAAAAAGCACAATTCTATTCACAATAGCCACAAAAAAAAGAAAGAAAAAGAAAGAAAGAAAAGAAACGAAAGAAAGAAAGAAAGAAAGAAAGAAAGAAAGAAAGAAAGAAAGAAAGAAAGAAAGAAAGTCCTTGGCATCTTCCTAACCAGAAATGTGAAAGTCCTTTACAGTGAAAACTACAAAACATGGTTCAATGAAATCCAAGAAGGCACAAACAAATGGAAGTATATTCCATGCTCTTGAATTGGAAGAATCAACATTATTAAGATGGGGAGATACGCAAGGTAATTTACAGATTTAACGCAATACCCATTAAAATATCCACATGATTCTTCTCAGACCTGAAAACGAGATTTAACGCAATACCCATTAAAATATCCACATGATTCTTCTCAGACCTGAAAACAACAATAAATAAATTCATATGGAAACCTCGAATAGCCAAAACAGTCCTCAGCAAAAGAAACAAAGTGAAAGGTGTCACACCTTCTTTAAACTTTAGTATAAGGCGGCAATAATCGAAACAGCTTGGTATTGGCATAAAAACAGGCATTTGGACCAATGGAGCAGGATAGAGATTCCAGAAGCAAAATCTCAATTTCTCAACAAACTCATCTTAAAGAAAGCCTCCACTAACAACCACTGGGGAGAGGTGAACTTATTCAGTAAAGGGTGTTGGGAAAACTATCTGACCACATGCAGAAGATTAAAACAAGGCCCTTACCCATCACCATACACAAAAATCAATTCTAAATGGATCAAAGACCTAAACATAAATTCTCAAACTATAAGAACATTAGAAAATGCAGGAGACACCCTTATGGAAATTGGAGCTGGCAACCAATTCCTGATCAAAACCCCAAATGCTCATGCCATAAGAGACAGACAAGTGGAACCTCATCAAATTGACAAGCTTCTGCAAATCCAAAGAAACCATTGAGAGAGCGGGGAGACAGCCCACAGACTGGGAAAAAATATTGCCTACTGTATCTCTGACAAAGGCCTAACATCCAGTATCTACAAAGAACTCAAATGTGCAAGCAAACAGCCCTATTGAAATATGGGCAAAGGTATGAATAGACACTTATCAAAAGAAGACATATGAGCAGCCAACAGATACATTTAAAAAAATGCTCAACCTCACCAATCATCAAAGAAATTCAAATTAAAATCACAATGAGACACCATCTAACTCCAGTCAGGAAGACCATCAACACTAACTCAAAAAACAACAGATGATAGAGGGGATGTGGCGAAAAGGAAACCCTTCTACACTGTTTGTGGGAGTGTAAACTAGTACAACCTCTGTGGAAAACAGTGTGGCAATTCTTAAAAGATCTAAAAATTGATTCTCCATATGACCCTTCAATCCCCCTACTGGGAATATAACCAGAGGAACTCAAATCATTCTGTGAAAAGGAGACCAGCATATGCATGTTTATTGCAGCATTATTCACAATTGCAAAAACATGAAACTCACTGTGCTGCCCATTGAAAGAGGACTGGATAAAAGAATTGACACATATGTTACATATACATGATGTAATATTACGCAGCCATAAAGAAGGATAAAATTGTGAACTTTGCAGCAACTTGGATGGACGTAGAGTCTATAATAATGAGTGATCTATCACACAAACAAAGAAATGTGTACCACATTTCTCCCTCATAAGCAGACCCTGAACAATTATCATAATATTATAAGAAAAAGCTTGGCAGTAGTGGGAAATTACCAGGGGAGGGAGGGGGCACACCTCATTGATAAGGGTACCTGATCTCAAATCAGGCAAAGTGGGGACTAAAGTGAGGCCCAAACTTTACCTACACAAGAATCATTTGTGTACCTAACACTGAATTTTAGCCCACATCTTTGAAATAAAAATAATTTTAAAAAGAAATTTGTTTTATAAATTTCCAGAAGGTAGGAAGTTTTTCCCTTGATTTTGTTGTTAGTTTTAGTACATTGAGATTGTATAATTATTGCTTTTGAAAATTATTGCTGTTTCATTTATGGTGAATATTCCATGAGAATTTGAAGAGAGAATATAATCAGTATTTTCAAGATACAGTGTTTAATATTTAACTATTAATTGTATATATATATATGTTTGTAATATACAGACACACACAAAAACACCCATACTTATATACATACATATATGCATATTATTTTTTTATTTTTGCCTAACTTATAGGCTGTTACTAGGATGTTTCTATTTCTCCATGGTACTCATGCATACACATATCTAATTTGAAATTATTTTATGAATTATACATATACACATACAATATATGTATATAGAATATATAGCATTCAAGTCTTTTTGTATAATTGTTGTTCTGTAATTTGATCTTCATTTAGTTCTTCAAGAACTCCCATTATATGTATGTTGCATCATCTTTGTCTTCATTACTTATTTCTTCATATTTAACTTTACATATGTATGTCTGTTTGAGTCAGTATCTCACTCTTTCATCCAGGCTGCTGGAGTTCAGTGGCATGATCACAGCTCACCACAGCCTTGACTTCCTGGGCTCAAGTAATCCTTTCACCTCCGCCTTCTGAGCTCTACCAGGACTACAGGCACATGCCACCATGCCTGGTTAATTTTTTGAATTTTTATAGAAACAAAGTCTCACTGTGTTGCCCAGGCTTCCCTCAAATTGCTCAAGCAATCCTCCCACCTTCTCTTCCCAAAGTGCTGGGATTGCAGGCATGAGATATTGTGTCTAGCCTTATACACACACACACACACACACACACACACACACACACACACACACACACATGTATATATACACACATTCAAGTTTCTTTTTATAAGATCGAGAAAAAAGTTTGATTACATCTCTAGATATTTGTTCTGTATTATCATCTTCATTCAGTTCTTCAGGAACTCTAATTATATGTATGCTGATCATCTTTGTCTTTATTATTTTTTTTTTCCTATTTAACTTTTTAAAAGTTTGATCTCACTTCTTATTTTTCCTCATTTCTATCTCTATGTTTCTTGCTATGTTTCCATAGGGTGTATTTGCTTTTATGTTTTCTTTTATCCTTTTAATTTCTTTGTTGATTTTATTTTTACCTTATCTTTTATCTAAATTTAGCTAGCACATTTTCATCTCTTCCTGCTCATTGACGTCTCTTCCCTGAGTTCTTACTTCTTTGTTTTATTTTTCCATTTTTCTTCACAGAAGCTATTGCTTTGTTAAATTTTATTGTTATTTGCTTAGTTTGTTTTAATTTGGGGAATAATTTTTGTCTATGCTCTTTATTTCTCCATGTCAACATTATTTTTCCCTGAGGTATTCTTTATTCGTTTTGAATTTCGCTAATATTTTCTTCCTCTTTCCTTATAACATCTTTATTGACTACTGTGCTAATTATTTTTTATAGTTGCCTTTAAATGAGTCTCAGAGGTTTTTGTGTGGGGGGGCTAATTATTATTATTATTATCTTTTCTTTTTACTTTTAATTTTTTAGTATTATCTTTTTGTCTTGTATGTCCCTAATTTGGGCTTTTATTTTTGGTAATGTGGATTATTCTGCTGAAATTGGGGTTTTGGTGGTCTTGCTTTTCCAGCTCTCTTAAGTGATTTGTAAGGCTGTTAACTGTGATCTTTCCATTTTCTTCATGTGTTTTTGTAGAGATTCAAATTCCCCTCTTAGTACTAATTTCATGGCATCCCAGAGGTTTTGGTAAGATGTTTCTTCATTTTCATTTGTTTCCAGCTATCTTTTAATCTCTGGTTTGATTTCCATGTTGACCCAGGAGTTGCTTAGCATCATGCTGTTTAGTGTCCATATCTTCATGGGTTTTGGGGGAACTGTGGTGGTATCAATATTTATTTTTATCCCACTGTGGTCTGAGAAGGTTCATGGCAGCTTTTCAATCTTAAGAAATTTTTTTATGCTTGATTTGTGGCTGAGGATGTGGTCGACTTAGAGTATGTTCCATGTGGTGATGAGTAGAATGTATATTCCATGGTCATTGGGTGAAGTGTTCTGTAGGTATCAATTAAGTCCATTTGGTCAAGCATCATGTTGAGGTTCCGGATGTTGATTTTTTTATCTTGATGATCTGTCTAGGGTTGTTAGTGGTATATTTAAGTCCCCAGCTATGGTAGTGTTTGAGTCAATATCTTTTTTAAGTTTATCTAGAAGCTGCTTGATGAAAGTTGGTGCTCCTATGTTGGGTGCCTATATGCTTAGGATGGATAATTCTTGGTGATGGATTGAACCTTTTATCACTATGTAGTGACCTTCCATATCGTTTTAAATGTTTGACAGCTTAAAGAATATATTTTCTGATATTAAGATTGTGACTTCTGCTTTTTCGTGTGTTCTGTTCAACTGAAATTTTGTTTCCCATTCTCTTACTTTGAGTCTGTGAGTGTCCTTTTTGGTGAGATGAGACTCTTGGTGAAAATATACTGTTACCTCATGATATTTTAACCATTTTGCCATTCTATGTCTTTTCAGTGGTGCATTTAGTCCATTCACATTCAGGCTAATTATTGAAATGTAAGAGTTTATCCCTGTCATGAGGTTCTTATAGAGTTTGTTGTTGTTGCTGTTTGTTGTCTTTCTTTGGATTTTAGGGTTAATTCATGTATGCTTTCAATCTTTCCCCTGCATTCTTGTGAAGGGCATTGTCTTTTATTTTTATTTTTTTTCTTTCTTCTGTGTTTAATACTTTCTTAAGTGTTTCTTGTAGAGCTGGTCTGGAGGCTGCATCAGTTCTTAGGAATTGAATGTCTGGGAAAGATTTTAATTCTCCATCACTGATTAAGCTTAGCTTAGCTGAGTAGGCAATTCTTGGTTGAATCTGCTTATCTTTGAGAACTTGAAGATTGAGCTCCAAGCTCTCCTAGCCTGAAGTGTTTCTGTAGATAAATCTGCTACTATTCTAATTGGTCTTTCCTAATAGGTAGTCTGACCTTTTTCTCTTGCTGCCTTTAGGATTTTTTCTTTCTTTTTTTTTTTTTTTGAGTTGGAGTCTCACTCTGTCACCCAGACTGGAGTGCAGTGGCCGCTCCCAGCCACCGCAGCCTCGACCTGCTGGGCTCCAGCGATCCTTCCACCTCAGCCTTCCAAGTAGCTGGAATTACAGGTGCATGCTACCACGCTCAGCTGATTTTTTTTTTTTTTTGTAGAGATGAGGTCTTGCTGCCCAGGCGGGTCTCGGACCCACAGATCAGGCAATCTACTCACCTCAGCCTCCCAAAGGCATGGGATTACAGGCTGATGCACCGAGCCCAGCTATGGATTTTTTATTTTATACCTACTTTGTGTGAGTGAATTACTATGGGTCTTGGAGTTGGTCCTCTAATTTTTTGTCTCACAGGGATTCTCTGAATCTCTTGTGTTTGAATGGTTGTGTCACTGATGAAAAGAAGGAAAATTTTTTTTGGATATTTTCATGGAATGTTTGTTCTATGGTGATCTCTGATTCTCCTTCTGCCTCAGGAAGTCCAATTACTCTTAGGTACAGCCTCTTGAAATAATCACTCATCTCTTGAAGTCATTGTTGTGTCTTTTAAAGCTTCTTTTCTATGTTTTTGACATTTGGGTTAGTTCCATATTTGTGTCCTCAAGCTCTGAGATTCTGTCTTCTGTTTGGCTAATTCAGCTTTCCATGCTTATCAGTTTGTTATTTATTTTATTCACTGTATTTTTACTGCTGTTTTCTCAGTTATCAATTCCTTCATTCTTTTCTCTTGTCTCTCCTCAATTCTATTTATTCTATTAATGTCTTGATATTTGGGTTTGTGGTTTGAGACCAGTCTATCTGGTGGCTCTTCATTGTTTGCATTCTGAAGTCTGTATTCTCAATGTCTGACCTCCCAAGGGTCTGTGTGATACCCATATTCTTCTTTTGGTTTTTCTTCATTTGTGTATATTTTTCTCCCCCTCTTTTTTTAAACCTCTTCTTTAATTCTGTTGTTGAGGTATGTGGGGGCCAAGCTTTTACTACTGTTTGCTCAATCTCTTATTCTTACTTATGTGGATCCTTTGGCTTTGTTCAATTCTGAAGCTGGACTGTCGGTTGGGGGCTGTATTTTTTGCAGTTTTGAGATTTAATTAAGGGGGGAGCTGTGATTCAGAATCTATATGTAGATCCAGCATCTGCTGATGGGTGTGTGGGCCCCCTGGAACCCACTTCCCACTGTCTTACAATCTGTCCAAGCAGTGGGGGTATAGGTTTGCTCTCTGAAAGCAAATTGAGGTAAGGAAAAGGAAAAGAATGGGAAAGGAAGGGTGGGGGTGAGAGAAAGGTAGAGAGAGAGAAGAGTAAGAGGGAAAACAGACAGACATACCAACTAACAAATGAAAAGAGACACAAAGACAGAAAAGATGAAAGAAAACTAAACAGACAATCATACAAACACACAAACGAACAAAAACACCCCTGTTGATGTACTCTCCCTCAAAAATATTCATACTCAAACAAGAAGTCTTAAAAACAGTAATAAAATAACAGAAGCAAAGCAAATATGAAAAACTAATTGAAAACAGAAAGAGAGAAAAACTAAAACAAAAACAAACACACAAAAATGAGGAAAACGGACAAAAAACCAAAACTCACTCTGAGGTCCTTCCTTTAAGTCCAACTTCCTTTCAGCTTTGATCTCCAGCCCCTCCCCTCTGCTCTCAGCATAAGCTGATAGGATTGTTCTCATCATGGGACAAATTCCCAGGCCTACTGCGAAGGGTGGTTCAGATCTGGACTCACCCGGCTTGCTGCTTGTCAAGTCTACCACTTAGATCTAATGTGTCTGTGTCCAATCCAGCAAGGGGGAGAGGTATCTGTGTCACCAAGTTTGATGAGATTGCCTCTACGTCCCAAGTTGGAGGCTGAGTGAAGCTGGGCGGCGTAATGCAGTTCTCTGCCCCGTCCCGGAAAGAGAAAATGACTCCCGTTGGCATTTTCTCACCCGTGGTGGAGCTCCTCTCTCCAGCTCTCCCTGATCTTCTCTCTCCACCAATAGGGTCAGGGTTCCAGCCACTTTACTGTGGCAGGTGATGATGTGGGTCAGGTACCAAATGATGAGAATCAATTGTATTCGACAGGCTTTTCTCAGGAGAATTCTGAAAATGGCAGATGATCCTGCACACTGGCGGCTCCAATCTCAGGACAGTGGGGGGTTGCAGTCACCTCTGGTGGAGAACCCTGGGTGCATGAGCCTGAGTCTCCCCTCAGAGGGACTTTCACTCACCCACTGACACATGCCTACTCATGCAGAGAGTCTTTATGGACACTTGCTTTTGCAAAGACTCTCACAGTCCAACCTGTCCCATTGCCATCTTGTTACTTATCTTTTGGATGAGTTGAAGAGCTATTTATTAGAGGTGTTTGGTTGCTGGGGCAGAGAAGAATTCCAGAATACTTACTTTTCAGAATCTATAGGCCTTCTAAGTTACTGCAATGACACACTTCTACCTGCAAATGTAATTTTCATTTAGTAGATCTTCCCTGCTTCTCTGAATGTAACTTGATACTCAGGGACTTCTGGCATCAAGCTGCTTATTCCATTTCTCTCACTTGTTGTTCAGTAAAAGGGCATAGTCTATGGGTATTAGAGTATGCCCATCACCTTCAGGACATGCATTCTTTCTGAGGTTTTCTGAAATCTGCTGCTGTTGGGTTCTTCCCTTGGCTTCTCTCCACTTCCTCATTTGGCTACTATATTCAATTGGAAGCATTTAGAAGCTCTTAAAAATATCTTGTAGTTTGTCGCCTAACTTTACTAAGAATGAAATTTCTAATTTTGTCTTTAATTCTCCCGGCTGTTTTTAGAGGAGAAGAAAGAACTCTGAGTTTATGTTATCATATTTGTCTTGTAAGTCTTCATCTTATTTATCCATCCCAAAAGATAAAGGAAATTAGAACATTAATTAAGGGAAATTAGACATATATGGTTTTCTTTGAGTTGTGTAATTTTCAGAATTGTGGAGCACAATAAAACTATCTAAATATAATCTACTTATAGTTTCGCATCACTGTTCTTGCTAATAATAAAATTGATAACTCCCTTCTCTTTTATGAATTCCTGCAACAGTTGCACCAAAGGCACAAAAGTAAACCTCATTTTCTTTTGCTTTCTGTATTACTTTCTTTTAAGAGCTTAGGTTCTCCCACTTTGAAGGAGCCCAGGGCCATATAGACTCTTTAGTAGACTGGTTGTTTTCAGCCATTGCCAAGAGAAACATCTTGTGCCTGTACTCAGTAGCTAATACTAGCCATTGGCTCATTTTTAAATATAACTTAGGCTCCTGAATTAGTTCTTTAAAATTCAGCAGGTTCTGATTCTTGGCTCCTTTTGAAACTGGCTTCTGTTCCTCTATTTCGTTCACGCAGGCAAGAACAGCTGGACACCTCTGTTGACAGTCTCCAGGTTTGAATTGCAGCGTAATGGAAGCCAAGTCATCCTTAAGTATCTGGAACGCATTTTCTCTTTGGATCTCTGACACAACCTGAATACTGTTGACATTTGAGGCGTAGTGCCAAATTCATCCAATCACATGGCCATTTCCCTAGGAAACTACCTAATATGAATTTTTAAAAAGCTGCTATTTTATTGCTATTGGATGCCATTAGATAGTGGTCACTGAACCAGAAAAAAAAAAAAAAAAAACATTTAAAGTGAGCAAATGGAAAATTCCTAAAAATGGATTATATCTGTGGGGGGGCATTTAAATATGACAGAGAAAACAGTAAGTACAGAATGATACAATGTAGTGTCACATAATGAGTTTTCATTTTAACTTTATTGGGCTTTATTTTAACAAAAACACAAGTTATTTTGTACATTGATCATATTTTAATAAAATATAAACGTTCAATTATTATCTAATGATTATCTAAACCTGGAACTAGGTTATATATGAGATCATATTTTATTTTTACTCCAAGAGCATTTTTATGAATGAAAAAGAGAAGAAGCGAAGTTGCTGTATTTATTCATATACGCCATCTACTGCCAGGTTTTGTCATTAGAAAACTGTGGGCTCTCCCTCAAATCAACTACGGCATAATACTCTAACAGGCACGGAATAGAGCTAAAATGTGACGATCTGAAATACATATTTTTAAAAATTATGTCCATTTAATGAAATTAAAATTTCCTCTATATCCAGAGATTTGGTCTTTATTTCATCTTTCTCAAAATATAAATATAATTTGATTGAGTCATAATTCCCTGTTTCATTATTCTCATTTGTCATTCCCTTTCTCTCTGGCTATATCAATCTGTTTTTTATTTGCCTCACTGAATTGTCTTTGTTTTTCACCTCTAACATGCCAACCCTCCTTCACAATTGCCAGAGTAGTTCAAAATGCCTCTTCATTGGAGCTTTATTTAATGTATACATGTAATTCTCATATCATTGTTCTATCTTGAGGAATGTGTCAATCAACTATTTGAGATTTAATGTTTTAGAACTTGGCTAATATTAACTTGTTTAGGATACATTATTTTATCAGTATGGCCAATGCTATGCCATGAAATTGTTTTAATGAAAAAAAAATGCCATCAATACTTCTGGTCAACATGTCACACAAAACTACTGCTGATATCACTGTTCACCAGTGCAATTTCTGCACAGGAAAGTTGGCCCTGCATCCACTGGGAAGTGGCCACCACTGTCACCATTACCACCACAGGCAATAACACCACCAAAGGATGTTTCAAGTTCGGTTTCTTCTCAGCTACAGTTTAACATGCAGCGTTTATACAAGAAGGGAGAGAGAAGTAAGATTAGGCAAAGGTAAAAGTTCAGCTGATGCAAGCCCAAAGTAAGTCTCAGCTGACACCATAACAATCTTGGGTGCTGAAAGTTGTTCCTAGTTGCGTCAACATGACAAGATTTTTACACTCCAGTATCAAACAGTTATCAGATATGAGCTACACTGAGAAGGGACAAGACCTTAGGAAAGGTGGCTTTCTACAGCTGGGGCAACCCCTGGATGGACAGATAGCTGAAGGTTGTTTGCCAACATCATTCTCAGCACCTAGGGCAACGTGTGTGGTCCACTTATTGCACTGCTTTAATCCACTTTTTCATATATATTTTTGGAGAAACACTTCTAAAATTCTGGCAGAACTCTATTCTTGGAAGAACTTAGAAAAGTATTGTTAGTGGGATGAAGTACCACCCCCCCCCCCACCCAATGTAGTTGATCTTGGAACTTCAAGTGATCTCGTTGTCTCTTTCCTTTACTATCCAGTGTAGATTCCTCTTTTCCTCAATCAGCATTTCTGCTGGTCTTTGTGGCCTGCCTACTACCATTACCTGCACTCTCATCCCTAACAAATCTGGGATCCTGGTCACACTGCTTTTTTTAAGATGAGGTTGCTGACCTTTACCATTCACCATCAATGTTTGGCAAGAGAATGCCAAGAGGTACATAAGTGCATCACCTGGATGCCAAACTCATTTTATTTTCTGTCCTTATTGTGCAACATTAGTCCTATCTCCTCATGTTGATCGGGATTAATTGTTCCTGCCATGATGATAGCTACTCTTTTACCTGCGCTTGTCATTTGGCACAAGGAGCCTGAAATGCCCATGTGGAGTCATAGTTTATAATTCACAGGAATCTTATTTGGGGCATGTTTTCCTCTTGGCAACAGGGATCTCTGAACTCTCTGCAGAGTCCAGAGTTATAGGGTTGGAAAACACAAACTCCCAAGTGGGTCATTGATTGTGTTAGTAAGTGGGCCACTCTTGCTTATAGCCCTTGGTTTCCATTCCCATGTAATTTTCCAGTTAGAGATGTATCATCATTTAAAAGTCAGTTATTTAAAGTTCAAATTCTTTGTTGAAGCAGTCACGTACACACAGAGAAAATTTAAAATTATTTCAAAAGTATTAAAATGGTTGCACTTAACTTTCTATTAGTTGCATTAAAATTTTCATATGAATGAATCATTTTCTCCAAATTGGCCGTATATGAAAGGTTTTGTTTTCACTGTTGTTGTTTCTACTGCTTTTATCCTTATTTTAATCTCCTAAGGATACATGAGATAAGAAAGAATTGTTTACCCATTCCCATGGAAAATTTGGGTTCGTACAGGATTACCCTACTCTACTTCCTCAATTCATATATCTTCCAGGTGGAGAAAGAAATGATTCAAGAAAGGAAAAGGTTATGTTCTCATGAGGCTTGTAGTCATCTCATCAGTGTACATGTGACATTATTCAATTAAAAGGGAGACACTATAAGGCCCATTGATTAATATTAAAAAGTGTACATCAGGATGTTGAAATTCTGGTTACTCATTCACCATGCTGACACCACTCTCTTGAGAAGAAATCCATCTGTCTTCCTGTTAGCATACCCTTTAGGGAAATGGTGTGGTCTCTTCAAGGAGTCTTGCTCCAATGACACAATGTAAGAACTTCTAAGAAATAAACGGTTGAGTCATTTATGTTTCTCTGGGCAAATTCCTAGGAGAGGGATTGCTGGATGGTATGGAGACTTAATTTTTAGTTCTCTGAGAAATTGCCATACTGCTTTCCTTAGAGGTTGAACTGGCTTATGTTCCCACTAACAGTATAGATGCGTTCCCTTTTCTCCATAGCCATGCCAGCACCTTTTGATTTTTACTTGTTAATGATAGCCACCCTTATCGGTGTAAGGTGGTATCTCATTGTAGTTTTGATTTGCACTTCTCTGATGATTAGTGAGGTCGAGCATTTTCTCATATATGTTTTTTAGCTGTGTGTATATCTTGCTTTTATTGCCTCACAATAATAGTTACAATAGCAAAAACATGGAACCAATCCAGATTCCATCAAAAGTGGACTGGATAAAGAAAATGTGGTATATATACATGATGGGGTACTATGCAGCCATAAAGAAGAACAAAACTTGTATGCAGTTGGAGACCAGCATACTAAGTGAACTGTCACAGAAATAGAGAATGAATACTAAATGTTCTCACCTGTAAGTGGGCCCTGAACACTAGACACACTAGCATAAGAGTGGGATTGGCAGATGCTGGTCACTGCTAGGACAGGGAGGGAAAGAGGAGGAAGGGAGGCACACAGCAACACCAAGGGTACCTGCTCCACTACCAAGTGTAGAGAGGGCCAGATAGAAGCCCAAACTTCACCTGCATGCTGCCTATTTTTGTAGCAAACCTCACTTGTACCCTGGCTGCTCCAAAATAAACAGTACAAAATAAATACAATAAAATGAGTGGGATGTAGAGGATTTTACCAGTTACAGATCACCTTCATTGATCTCATCTTTGTTTTTCTATAGTTTTATCTGAGTTAACTAGGAAGCTAATTCAGACAAGAGGGGCTTTGGTTTCTCTCTATTTTTTCCCCTGTGCTGACAGAATAAATAATATTCAGTACAACTGAAAAAATGGTTCACACTATATACCGAGCTTTACATAAATTATTTTATTATACCTTACAGAAATCCTAATGAGATAAATATTATTAACCTCATGTTCTAAATAAAGAAACTGAAGTCACAGAGTTATTGCATGTCCGAACAGGATTTTAATCCTTTTGCTACACTTTTCTGGATCAAGGAACTATCTACGTTGAACATGTTTTTCTGTAAAAACAGATGCAACGACTTTCCTCCAATGAAGACTAAATGAATACGTAATATGTATACTGAGATGTTGTCCAGGATGCACACAAATGTGTTCTTTGTGTAAAACACACACACGATGCTCTTCATAATCCAGCACCAACGATCTCTTCTCCTTTATCTCCCCAAACACTCCCCACTACCCCTATGACTTGTGACTTGGATCATTTTCTACCCTTTGTCTAAAATTTCATCCCAAGTCTTTGCTCAAAAAGGTTCACCATCTGCTGCAGCTCCTCTGATGGTCAGCACCCTACTCCCATCTAAGTTTCCTCTTGTGCTCTATGTGCATTTTTATTTTACTCCTCTTTTAATATATATCACAGTGTAACTTTCATTAGAGCTAATCAGGTACATTCTGGTGTCTCCAGTCATCTATGAGGCTCTTAAAGAGTGGGTTAGACTTGGCACAGTTCCCAGAGCCCAGCATAGTACAAACAAGGGCTCATTCAATTGATCTGCAAGCTTTCCCAAGATTTTTCTATAGGTGGACTACATGTTTATATATGCAGATCATGTTATTTGTGCTAATCTGTTACTGCTGTTCTAATTAACTAGAAATGGAGTCCACTGGAGGGGAGTCTTTAGGTCAACTCTACCTCTCATTGCATTTCGGGTATTAATGATGCTGCTCAAGGTACATTATCAAAATGTTCTGATAGCAAATTCACAGGGGATATTTAACTCATTTAAGAAGAATAATTACTTCTTGTGATATGTTGGGGACAGACAGTCTAGCATGGTGTTTAAAAGCATAAAGCCAGGCTCTCTGGATTTGAATCCTGGTTCTACTATTTGCTAATCATGTGACCTCGAGATATTTATTCGTGCCTTGGTTTTATCCATAAATAAAAATAGGAGTCTTACAAGTGCCCACCTAACTGTGTTAGCATGAGGATTGAGTGAGTGATTTTAGGCAAATGACATCAAATATTTCTCTGCACATTGAAACTTATATAAGTGTCAATTATTAATATTGTTCAGCTTACTTCCCTAAGTTTCCCTTCACTGGAATGTTAGATTCTTTTGAAACAGCAGACAACCATAAAATATCCTTCTATTTTCAAAAACTGTCAAAATAGCATGGAAGAATGAAATCATTTTTTTAATGTCTGAGTTGTGGAAACACAAATTATTTCAAATAAAGTTCAGATTTAACAAAATTATTTTAAGTCCTGCAAATATAAGAAGCTTAGGAAAGTGTAAGCAAAAGAGATATCATCTGTTTAATAATTATTTTTATACTATAGTGTAATTAATACTTATCTACTATTGAAATTATATTTTAGACTTTATAAAATCCAGCTCACACCAAACAAAATTCTTTCTGTGTGTGTGCTTGAGTGCCTAGTACCACAGTAATTTTAAATTCCCATAAAACCAAATTGAAATGTCAGATCAGGTAAAAACAAATATTTTCTCCTTTAATAAACTGAAAAAGTAGTGGCAGTTAAGATACTTAAATTTCCCTGACTCATAAAATTAGTTATTTCATTGTCTAATAATTTGCCATTTTGAAGTCACGGGTCTAAATATATTGTGCAATTATTTTGCTTCTGTTACCTATAGGATGCTGCTGTTTCTATGGCGAGATAGTTGCCTTGTAGAATTGACTAGCTATCATGCACGGTATATTTTGAGCAGAATTGAATGTGTGTTGTCCACTTGACATGATTAGGGAAGGTAGGCAAGCTGAATGTAATTATCAAGATTGGCTTGAACCCAGCATCCTGTAGATGGCAACCAGATGCTCTTATGAATGATGGAGTTTCTAGGTCTGTTTCTAGATGGATCGCGTGCCATTGGCCCTGCCAAGTCATAAAGTTATTTTCTCTTTTTCACCATCCAAACTTGTAAAGATTACTCAGACTTTTTGAAATGAAATTAGAGCATCTAGCAGTAGGTCATATCAAGGATGTTAGAGCAATCTGACGGTGACAGCTGTCACTCCATTTATGCCAGATTTGATTCGAGGGATTTGGCTGGCTGAAAAGTGTCCAGTGATTCCCTCACTGTTCTATATTTGTCATGCTGCCATAGGAATTGGCTGCATCTTCGGAATGTCACCCAAATCAAAGATGGTAATACTCCCAGACAGAGGAGGACCACACTGTAGTTCAAGAAACTAACTACAGTTAACTACAGTTAGTTAAACACTTTTCCTAGGATCTTAAAACCAAGCCACAAGGTTCATATGGAAATGTCAATTAAGAGCTACTTTTTGTTTGGAAAACATTAAATAATTTTAAAATGTAGTGACATCATTCAGTTCAAGATAAATAAATTCAGGAAATCTGTTTATTGAGTATTCTTTAATGTGCTATGTTCTGGAAAAATAGTACTCATTTTGTTATTCGTTCAACAAAAATTTAATATTCATTCTATGCAAAGAGAACAGTATTTGGAAAAGTCCAAGGATGAGATGGAACACGGCAGTTTTAAGAGGGAAAAGATGTCATTATGGCCAGACTAGTTTGGGAAAGCAGCAAGAAGAAATTTAAGATTTTTAAATGAGGAAATTATAATCATACTACTCTTCCTGATAGATTATTTTACCTATACAATGGGAAGGCATGTTGGAGAGGATGGGCAAGAGACAGTCTGGGGAGAATCACTAGAAGACTGCTGCAGAAATGTAGACAAGAGATGATGCCCTGACATAATGATTTGGTCTGTGGAACACATGGCTGCTCTCTTGCTCACCAATGAAACCTGAGAAATGGAATCGGGAGAAAAGAAGTTTGTTTCTGGATTCGGAATTCAGAGAGACAAGCCCAGTTTAGATACCAAGGCCAGCTCAGCTTCCTGGACTTTGCAATCTGTATTTATATGCATAAGTACAGGGTTTGCTATTGATTAACATCAAACTACATAACTTACAAAGCATTCTGTAAGATTCCAGTTTCAAATGTTTTTTTGTAAATTATAACACTCATTGTCTGCATATTCTTGGTACCTGTTACCAGAAACCTGTAATTTTAGTTTATCAGTAACTCTAAGTAAAGGTGTTAGTGAAACTGACTACAAATTTAAACATTTATTAGTATTAGTATTATTATCATATTTTTGAGTTGGAGTCTCACTCTGTTGCCCAGGTTTATTAGTCGAGGGGTACAGCAAAACAAAAAGTATACTGGTTATGGTTACATGATTGACCTAATTACATTTTTAATTTTAACTTTTGATCACAGGTATGCATAACAACCTATTTTACTAACTATGTGACTACATCCATGAAGTCTGTGGCTCATTCTGTTTTAGGGAGGGTCAGCAAAGTCTTATAATTCTAAGGAATGCAGGTGTGTGCAGGGCGGTAACCCGAAGCAATCCAACATATAAAGTAGAGGGCTACTTTAAGAGGGTGTCTTTAACAGGGTCTCTTCATCAATTAGATAGTAGAAATGAGAAGCAAATGGATTTAAGAAATATTTAGGAGGCAGAATAATAGGATTTGAGAGTTAACGGCTATGGGTGGTGGAAAGGTTGAGGGAGAAAACACAGAAATGCTTAGGTTTCTGATACAGACAACTGGGTGAAAGAAAGGTGATTCTATTTATTGGTTCTAGAAACCCAGATGGAAGCTCAGGGGAGATAATGAATTCAATTCAGACATGCTAATTCAAAGATGACATGAAATATCAAATAAAAATGTCCAATAGGAAATTGTAAATCTAAGTAGGTGGTCAGGAAAAAAGACAGCAGAGGTCTTTGCTTGAGCAAAGAATATACTTACCGATGCTATTTTGCATAAGGGAATAAATGTCTTCCTAGGAAAATACTCAACTCAGGAAAGAAAGAGTTGGAGTAGGTTTGGATGACGGACAACGAGATACATTATTGTTGGGAAAGGGTAGCTCTGCACATAGTATGTTATCTATTTTCAGCACATTTCCTCAGCTAAACTCTCATAGATTTTACATTTAAAGTTCTTCATTAAAAGTGTAATAGATTTTAAAAAGAGAGGGAAGCCTTAAAAAAGTTCCACAATGCTTTGCACAGCAGCATGGGTGCCAGTTGAGTAGGATGTGCTGACAAATGGCAGGTTTCATGAGACATGGCAGGCTTCATGAGATATAGCTTAAGTCCCTGAATCATCGGGATCTTGGCTCGCATAGCCATAGACATCAGCAGTAGAAGGATGTCTTTAAAGAGAGCATCAGGGGCATCAGAGCCTTGGCAGACACAGATGACCTTGACAGAATATACTACCAGAAAAATAAGATAATGCAGTCACCAAGAAGACTGGTCAGTGGTGAAAACATGAAATTGGGACATGTAGAATTAAAGAGGGAGTTGGTACACCCTGGGAAACGGTGGTGACGGAGCCACAGACATTCTCTTTTGTAACTGTTTTTGGACATTATTTTTAACACTAATCTGGGGCACCCTAGGGGGAAAATCTGCTTGTTGTATATTTGTCATGTATATTGAAAAGTTATGTTTTAAATTTATTTGTAAAGGTAAATTTGGTATCTTACATTTCCATGTTAGAAAACTAAACTCAATTACTTTTAAACAATATGGATCCTGGTCATTATTCACCAGTCAGTGATTTTAAATGGAAAAACATTTTTTCTGCTTCTTTTTAGAGTCAAATGAAATGAATTTTGTTAATTATAGTTATATGATTATTTTTTATATCAGAGATAATACTTGACTAAAACAAGTCTCCCCACCGTGAGTGAAAAGTAGATGTGCTTCCCTAATTTAGATTTTAATTTTACCTATTCATTAATTCATTTTCACATATAAACTGTGTTTTGACAAATTAATTAGGGCAATTGCTTTTGGGTTCATGTGCTGAACATTATACTAGTTGAGCAAGTGTTATCAAATTATGCTTTTAATTTGATAGGAAGCAATATCTGGTGATAACTTACAAAGAGAAATAAGAAGTTCCTTTCTCTGAGTTAAAATACTAAACGACTCCAAACTACACGGAGCTTTCCTTATGCTTTCTGCAGCCCAGTTTTGAATCTAGGTTCCACTATTTTGCAAGTAAGTTACTTTAACTTCTTTGAACTTTAGCTTTCTCTTGAGTAAAATGAATATGATATGTCTAATACTTAAACAATATTAAATCAGTGTGCTTTTATTTCTCTCTTGAATTCAAGTTCCCTTGATGTCGCCTCCAAAAAGAAGAAGTTATGACATTGGGGGAAGTCTTTGACATACAATAATGAGAAAAAAAAAAACCAAATCTTTTCTGGACCTAAAAGAGGAGGAGGGGAAGGGAACAAGAAGTGAGAAAAGCGGCCAGGCAGTAAACTAAATTGCAGTCCCACCCCTGGAAACCCAAGATTCAAACCTAAAGTTGTGTGGAAAAGTGGAGATCCATTTTTAAAAGGAGAATTGAGGGAGATAGAGGAAAAAGTGTCCATCTATCTTCCTTGTTCAGACTCTGGAAGGAAATTGCCTTAAAGGAAATCAAAATGGGTGGTCAATCAGAATAAAAATGGTGGCCAAAGGTTGAGATGCCTAAAAATGAATGCACTGAGTGGGAATTTCAGCCCAGCCATAAGGACATTCACGATTCAGTGAGAGGCAAGGTCGTGTTGAAGCAGCAGAGATAACCAGACAGCATGGGGGATTTGCAAAGATTTCACAGCCATGGGCTTCAATGAAAGAGCCTGCGACACCTTAAAGCACAATTTAAGTGCCTGCTCAAATGTGAGGGACCATCCTCATAGCATAAAACTCAACTCCCTTTTTTAGTTAGAGTTCATCTGAAAAAGAAAGAGATGAAAGAAATAAAAAGATGAAGTATTTCCACCTTCCACAAAGAGGGACAGCAATATGAGGAAAAGACTGAATATTTTTCTTTTTAATTTTTTTAAATTGACAGATAAAATTGAATGTATTTGCTACATACCACATGATATTTTGAATAAGCCAGATACAGAAAGAACAAATACCACATAATTTCCCTCATATCTATAATCTAAAAAAAGTTGATCTTATACAGTTAGAGAGTAGAATGGTGGTGACCAGGGGCTGGGATAGTGGGGGAGGGGGGTGTTGGTCAAAGGACACAAAATTTCAGTTAGATAGGAAGAATAAGTTCAAGAGACCTATTATACAACATGGTGACTGTAGTTAAGAACAGTATGTTGTATTCTTGAAAAATACTAAGAGAGTAGATGTAAACTTTTCTGACCACAAAAATGTTAACTATCTGAGGCTTATAATTTATTTAGAAAATTGTCTGTATTCCCCCCACACCCACTACAGATTGGCAATAAGGAAAAAGTTGAAATCAGCTATGGTACATTAAAGATACACACACACACACGGGGAGACCCAAAAAACCCCACATCTGATTTATAAAAAATTGTGTATTTATTCTTATATGTTTACACTTCAGTCACCTTCAAAGTACTCTCTGTTTGATGCAATACGCTTATTGATTTTTCTCCTGCTCAAAACAGTTTTTGAACTCGTCAATCTTGATGCCCTTTGGTGCTTCTGCCATTTTTTGTTTCACCTCTTCCACATCAGCAAAACATTTCCCTTTGAGGACTTTTGTCATCCAGGGAAACAAAGAAAATTCTCTTGGGTGAGATCAGGCGAATAGGAAGAGTAGGGCACAGGGTTCATGCCATTTTTGGTCAAAAACTGCTGAACAAAATTTCACTGCCACATTTTGTTTGTGTAAATTACCCATTATGAAATGGGTGGATGTATTGAAAGAATCCCCAAAAAATTCTCTGAGTCAAACACAACCTCTCACAAGCCTAGCTGGTACACTAATACCAATGGGTGTCTAGAACACTTACCTAGTGGTGGGAGCCTGTACTACAAGAGCCCTGCCCTCCAAAAGATAATTCCAGGTTTTTTTGTGTGTCTCCCCATATGTTATATATAATATATCAAATATATTTTATATATAATTATACATTGTCTGAGTTAAATGTATACATTTCCAACCATAATTACAAAAAATTTTTGAAGAAGCGCAGAGCCCAGCCGGCATTTCAAATATGTTAGCTGTCTTATAAAAGCATTTTTATCCACATTTAACAAATATTTGTTGAGTCATTGAGTGTTAATATGGCAGGACCTCTGCTAGGCTCTAGAGTCTTGGAGTTGGTCAAGGCACAGTTATATATCTGCCTTCGATGGGTTTGTAATGTTGTGACAGGGAGATTTAATTCAAATTGATCATCAGAGCAAATTAATGCCTCTGTCCCCAATGTCAAGCCCAAAATATATCAGTGGAGGAAGAACAAAAAAAAAAACCATGAAAAGAAGGAAAGATGAGAGAGGCAAGGGTGTGTGTGGTAACACTTCACCAACAATTATCCCAACCATTATTCGAGGACATTTTGTCCCTCACACAGTCGATGCCCATGCTTGACCTAATTCAGAAAGGAGATTTAATGGGGACAACTATGAATGGTAACAGCATGGCTCACTGCCTTTTCAAGAGCTGACTCATTCTGCCCCAAGGAAGTTTACCTTGCTGGTGAATCCACATCTTTTGAAAACTAAGTAAATTGAGGTCTTTTGCTGCTTGTAATCCTGGTTACTAAAAACTGGTACTAGTTTGTACCTTTTAAATTAAATATGATTCTACAATTTTAGATGACAAAATTGTTGTCATTTATAACAGCATTCTCAGACATTCAGTTATTTGAGTCTAACAGGAGACAAGATGTTATTTTTCTACACTGCAACAAAACTTATTTAGCTGTTACATAATGCTTTGGGGGTGATTTCACATATCTAATGGCAAACCATATTTTGTTACACTTGAACTTAGCCAAAAGGCCGAGAAGTGATACCATATACGATTACAATGAGGCCCTTAGAGATAAAGTGACCAGGGATCATTATTAATTTAATGACTTTAAGTCATATTATTGCAAAAAGAGCAGCATCATACAAATATCACAATTCCACAAATTATTTGTAACAAAATTTCATTGACAATTTAAAATGTCTGAAGGAATTGTTTTAGTTTGTTCCAGAATGTGGGAGAGTGGTCTAGAAATTTTCATAGTTTGAATCAAGAAATTGGTCAAGTGCAAAACTACAAGCAAATGTATATTCTTGTTCTAACACGAGACTTTGAGCAGGTGAAGATGGTCCCTTAATTTGGAAGTAGTCCAGAGACTCGAAAAGTTTTTTTTAATCAGTTGAGTCATTATGGGCTTCAGCTAAGAGGCGCATAGTTCATTACAAGAAGCCTCTGGGAAATGATTTCATGGCCAAATTCCATAAAAACTACAGCACAGGTTAACAGTAATAACTCAGGAGAAGTAATCGCCTAAACGTTGTTAAAAACAACTTGCCATTCTTTTGCCAGGCTTTCTTATATAAACATGTCGATCCTCTGTTTGAAATTTCTCTTCCTTCTGCCTGAAATGTCTTCCCTTTCTCCTGCCCCATGAAAATCTTCTACTCATCCTTCCATTTCACCTCCTGAATCTCTTCTGAAAAGTGTTGCTCAGGCCTTACCTTTTTCTATTCTCTATTGATACCCTCTACCAAACTCCAATGAAACATTTTTACTGCTGTTTTCTAGTTTTCTGATGGCATTTCCATTCTAGTGTGGGAACAATTTGAAAACAGAGATTATATTTTCAATTTGTATCATTCTAGTGCCTGGTAGAGTGGCACACAGGAAGGCTCAGCACTATTTGTTGAATTCATTTTTTTTTTTTTTTTCTTGAGTTGGAATCTCACTGTCGCCCAGACTGGAGTGCCAGTGGCCGCTCTCGGCCACCGCAGCCTCGACCTGCTGGGCTCCGGCGATCCTTTCGCCTCAGTCTTCCGAGTAGCCGGAATTACAGGCGCGCACTACCATACCTGGCTAATTTTTTGATTTATTGTAGAGATGAGGTCTTGCCTGCCCAGGGGGGTCTCGAACCCGCGGGCTCAGGCAATCCACTCACCTCAGCCTCCCAAAGGCGCAGGATTACAGGCTGAGCCACCGACCCCGGCTAGAATTCATTTTTAAGATATTGAATGGGTTAAACTAGGTGACTAAGTATCAGTTATAATGATGATTTTATATTTGGGTTCTGTCTCCTGCACTTTCTACTCTAGCTAATTGTATAACTATCCCATCCTTCTCTTAGAAGGCTCCACACAGTAGGCGACATTCCAACTGGTGTTAATAATGGATAGACACTAAGCGGGAGGAAGAGATGGAAGAGATCCTGTGAAAAGGCCATAAGGTACAAAGGCAACACGAAGCACACAGCAGGAAGTAGACCTTGCATTTCATTAAAGGAAGTTCCACTTGCTTGTGGGCACTGAGGAGACTTGAAGAGTGAAGTTTAATCTACTTGAAAAATAAAACAGTAGAGGTTATGGAGGGAGAGCATACTTAGCAGTAAAGATGTTTACTTTTTTAAAAGTGTTCTTCTTCAATGCATTATCGGAAGATTAAACCAGAGGTAAGCACCAGTGATCAGTGGGCCATGCCCAGCATGCAAATGTGTTTTGTTTTGCTAACCCAATATTTAAAATAGGGCAAATTACATAAAGAAGGACAAGCATATGGATTTCGCAGCAATTTGAATGGATTTAGAGTCGATCATTCTCAGTGATCTATCACAGAAACAAAGAACAGAGTCCCATATCTTCTCATTCATAAGCGGACCTTGAACAATTATAATACTATAAAAAAGGGATTGACAGCAGTGGGAAACTGTCAGGCGAGGGGGGGTGGGATTGGCAGTTGAGGGAAACTACTAGGACAGGGAGGGGAATACTTCATCAACAAGGGCACCTGCATAATCAACGTTTGTATACCTAACCCTGAATTGTACCCCACATCTTTATAATAAAAAAAGTTAATACAGCAAATTTAAAATTCAGAAGATTTCACTAAAAAATCTAGATTTCTGAAGTTTCTTTTAAAATTTGGGAATTTGTGATAGTTTATATGTCCACATGGCAGCACTCTTGAGGAAGCAGCAGAGAGGAGCAGTGAAGGTTGTGGGGACAGGGGTCCAACTGGTCAAACTGTTCCTGTCTAAAACCCAGCTCTATCTTCATGCACAGAACACTTCCTAAAATAATGAGACCTACCCAGTCACATCAAAATAAGTGCTGCTTTTAGTGACAATAATGTAGTTGTGAGCCATTTTGAACTATTTAAAAATATTCCTTTTTTCATTTTGTTTCTTCTTTTTAAAATGTCTTTTTGGGCAAGATATGATGGCTCACATGTATAATCCCAGCACTTTGAGAGGGCAGGAGGTGAGTTGCTTGAGCCCAGAAGTACGGGACCCACCTGAGCAACATAGTGAGACCTCCCTCTCTAAAAAAAAAATGTTTAAGTAGCCAGACATGGTGGTGCATGCCTGTGGTCATGGCTACTTGGTAGGCTGAGGTGGAAGGATCATCTGAACCCAGGAGGTCAAGACTGTGGTGAGTTGGAATTGTGCCACTGCACTCTAGCCTGGGTGACAGAGTGAGACCCCCCACTGGAAGGAAGGAAGGAAGTTATAAAATAAAATAAAATAAGGTCTTTTTGGATGTTTTATAAGATACATTGTTTTAGAACATAGAAGACCTTTTTTTTTTTTTGAGTAGGAGTCTCACTGTCACCCAGGCTAGAGTGTGGTGGTGTGCTCATAGTCACCACAGCTTTGACCTCCTGGGCTCATGCGATCCTTCCACCTCAGCCTTCCAAGTAGCGGAAACTACAGACACACACCGCCTTGGCTAATATTTATTTGTTGTAGAGATGAGATCTCGCCAAGTTGCCCAAGCTGGTATTGAACCCCTGGGCGCAGGCAATCCTCTTGCCTCTGCCTCCTAACGTGTTGATATTCTTTCTTTTTTTTTTTTTTTAAGTTGTGGGCTACAGTTTAGGATTAGGTATACAAATAGTCATCGTGTAGATAAAGTTTGGGCCTCACTTTGGCCCCCACTTCACCTGTGCTGGGATTATCTCAAAGGCATTTCATCTGTATTAAATTTAAAATTAAGTGGGAGCCGGGCTTGGTGGCTCAGCCTGTAATCCCGCGCCTTTGGGAGGCTGAGGT